>NW_006408596.1:8790794-8810661 GCF_000296735.1 Chrysochloris asiatica
ACCCACCGCCCCCAGGGATAACCAATACCAGTAGTCCAGCGTGTGGCCCCCTATGTTTCATCAAAGTTCTAACAGTGTCTTCACATAACCGGCTTGTTTATCAGCCTCACAGCAGCCAACTTGTCAGTTAGCAAATGCAAGCATGGTTTGCCCATTTCCAAAGGAGAAAACTGACGTCCAGAGAGATTGTTGTCATTAGTAACTGCCAAGTCAGTTTCCACTCACAGACACCATGTATCGGGTTTCCAAAGAGCAGCTGGTGGGTTTGAACTGCTGATCTTGTGGTGCGCAGACCAGCGCAGATCCTACAGCACCACACCAGGAGTTCACAGAGATTAGGTGATTATATCAGAAAATCATTCAACTTGTAGATGACAGGACCAGGATTTCAAGTTCTAGATTTCTCATCTGGTGACTTTCCCTTTAAATTCCCATACAAGGTCACGGTGAGTCAGAACCAACTCAAAAGCACTTAACAAAAGCAATAGGTCTTTCTTCTTCCTGTCCAAGTGTGCCTGACCCCTCAAATGACTGGTAATATTGGGTAGTGAGCACCTTGTCCCAGGAAGTAATCAAGTCAAGCTCTGATGACCATTCATCATAGTCAGCGTTGAGCAGACTCTTGTACTGCATTGCAGTCTTGTTAGTGATTCTCTACAGACAGACAAGAAGTCTTAACTACCTCAGTTCCTCTGTTCACGCAGACACCTCACCCTCCAAATTATAGTGTTCGGACGGAGCTGCTTTGGTTTTGTTTTCCCTTCAGATTTTCTATTTTATATGGCACTGTTTGGAATGGCAAACACTGGGCCCATTAGAAAACACCAAGACAAATGACAATATAATGGTAATAGCCTATATTTGTAATGTTCGGCCAGGGAGCAGGAGAAAATGTGCTTGCTACAATGTGAGGAGGTTTTCTTTTTGCTGGATTCCTTGGTGGAACTGTAGATGTGCCAATTAGACAATAGTTATCAGCAATGTCCATTGCATTTAGTATAGGATTTATTGTCGTGTGCTCAAGCATGAACAGTTAGTGGCAAAGAGCAAGGGTTCCAATGCTTGTCAGACCTGGTTCCAAATATGAGTCTCTACACTACCTGGCTTTATGACCTTGGGCATATCATTAAACTTCTCTGAGTTTCTGCTTGCTCCATCTGTAAATTTCAATAAAGCCTGCGTTATGAAGGAGGATTACATGAGATAACAGAGATACAGTGCTTACTACTGGACCTGGGGCACAGTAAGCAGTTGATTTGCACTGTTGTTGCTACTGTTAAGCAACGTTGAGTTGGTTCTATTATTACCACTACAATTACAAACTCAAGTACTACAAAATCTTGTGTGGTCAGAGGATTTCACTACTTCAATATATTCTTTCCCTTCTCCACTTCAATTGTTGTTTGGTGCCACCGAGTTGGCGCCGACTCACAGCGAGCCTATGCAAGATGGAACGAAACATGGCCCAGGCCTGTGCCATCCTCACGATTGTTATGCTTGAGCCCACTGCTGCAGCCACTGTGCCAATCCATTTGTTGGGGAGTCTTCCTCTTTTTCACAGGCACCGTCTTCCAGAAGTTCCCAGCCTGGTAACAAATATGAGTCTCTGCCAATGGATTGACCAGGTAGCTATCTTACAAATTTCTTGGTATAAATGAAAGAATGCCTCCAGGGCTTCATCAGTTTGTTGAAAGATTTCAATTTGTATTCTATCAATTTCTGGAGCCCTGTTTCCCATCAATTCCTTCAGTGACGCTTGGACTTTCTTCACTATCATCAGTTCTTGCTTATAGCCTCTTGAGATGCCTAGACATTTACCATTTCTTTTTGGTACAGTAATCCTGTGTATTCCATCTTCTTTTGATACCTTCTGCATCATTCAATATGTTGTCCATTGTTGTTGTTATGTGCCGTGGAGTCGGTTCCGACTCACAGCGACCCTGTACAGGGTTTCTGAGGCTGTAAATCTTTACGGGAGCAAAACACCTTATCTTTCTCCCGCGGAACAGCTGGTAGTTTCAAACTGCTGACCTTGCGGTTCGCAGCCCGATTCGTAACCACTACGCTACCTGAGCTCCTTATGTTGTCCACAGAATCTTTCAATATTGCAGACTGAGGCTTGAACTTTTTTCAGTTCTTTGAACTTGAGAAATGCTGAGCATGTTCTTCCCTTTTGGTTTTCTAACTCCAGGTCTTTGCACATTTCATTACAATACTTTGCTTTGTCTTCTTCAGCTGCCTTTTGAAATTTCTATTCAGCTCTTTTGCTTCATCATTCCTTCTAATAGCGTCAGCATAGCGATGGTGGAGAGCAAGTTTCAGAGTCTCTTCTGACATCCATTTTGGTATTTTCTTTCTTTCCTGTCTTTTTAATGACCTTTTGTATTCTTCCTATATGATGTTTTTGATGTCATCCCACATTTCTTCTGGTCTTTGATCATTATTGTTTAATGCATTAAATCTGTTCTTGAGATGATCTTTAAATTCAGGTGTTTTAAGTTCAAAGTCATATTTTGTCTCTTGTGAAATTATTTGAATTTTCTTCAGCCTGAACTTGAACATGAGCAATTGATGGTCTGTTCCACAGTCTGCCCATGGCCTTGCTTTGGCTGATGGATGATACTGAACTTCTCTGCTAACTCTTCCAACTGATACAGTCAATTTACTTCTTGTGTATTCCATTTGGTGAGGTCCAGGTATACAGATGTGTTTCATGTTGTTTTAAAAAAATTAGCAATGAATAAGTCATTGTTGTTGTTTTTCAATGCCATCAAGTTGGTTCCTACTCATAGTGACGCTATAGCGGGTTTCTGAGGAGCAACCAGCGGGTTTGACCCACTGACTTTGTGGTTAGCTGTCCAGTGCTCATCCTACAGCTCCACTACCAGTACACCAAATTAGTCACTGATCTTATAAAAGTCTATCATACGATCTCTAGCATCATTTCTATCACCCAGGCCATATTTCCCATCCATAGAGTCTTAATCTTTATTTCCAACCTTTGCATTCCAATCACTAGTAATTAACCATACATCTTGATTATATGTTTGGTCAATTTCAGATGGAAAAAGTTGGTAGACTTCTTCAATTTCATCATCACTGACTTTAGTGGTTGATGTGTAAATTTGACTTATGCAGTATTAACTGGTCTCCCTTGTAGGTGTATGGATATTATCCTATCACAGACTGCGTTGCATTTCACAGAGATCTTGAAATATTATTTTTGATGATGAAAGTGACACCATTCCTCTGAAGTTTGTCATTCCCAGCAATAGTAAAACATGTGATTGTCAGATTCAAAATGGTCAGTATCAGTCTATTTCTGTCCACTAAGACATAGGATATCTATGTTTATGCCTTCAATTTCATTTTTGATAACTTCTGATTTTTCTAGATTCGTATTTCTTACATTCCACATTCCAATTATTAATGGATGTTTGCAGTTGTTTCTCCTTATTTTGAATTGTGCCTCATCAACAAATGAAGATCCTCAAAGTTTAACTCTCTGCACATCATCATGATCAGCTTTGCTTTGAGGAGGCAGCTCTTTCCTGGTCATTTGTTAACTGCCTTCCAACCAGAGGGGCCCATCTTCCAGCACTAAATCTGACAATATTCTAACGCTATTCATAATGTCTTCATATTCCAGCACATTATCTGACAATGTTCTACTACTGTTCATATGGTTTGCAATGGCTAAACATCCAGAATTACTCTATCTTTCGTTCTTCTGGGTCTGTCTTAAGTCTGGAAGCTCAGCTGAAACCTGTCCACCATGGGTGACCCTGCTGGTATTTAAAATACCAGCTTCCAGCGTCATGGCAACACTCAAGCCACCACAGTACGACACACTGACACAAGAGAAGCAGACTCCCTTAATTGTTGTTGTTGTTAGGTGCCGTTGGCTGGTGAGCTTGAACCACTGACGTTGTTGTTGTTAAGCACCTGCGAGTCGGTTCCGACCCATCGAACCTACATAGAGTTTCCGAGGAGCAGCAGGTGAGCTTGCAGTTTAGTGCATTAACCCACAGCACTACACAAGACTAACCTAAATTACGCACTCCTCATATGCCTGTTAACTTCATTTTGCAGTAGCAAATGTAGGCTGTCTTCACCTAAGATAGCAAATGTTTTAATCCCATGTTTCATAAAGTGAAAGATAGTAGATCTGTCAAATTTTAAGAGTTGTTACTGGAAAAAAGGAATTGGTGATCAAATAAGTCTGGAAAATGCTTAATTAAACAAAGCAAAACTCTGTGCCTTAGAAAGAGGCAGATAAGGAGCCCTAGTTGCGCAGTGGTTAAGCACTCACCTGCTAACAGAAAAATCACAAGTTCAAACATGTGGTAGTCTCCTTCCATACAGATTTCAGCCTTGGAAACCCTATGGGACCATTCTACCCTGTCCTAAAGGGTTGCTATTAGTTGGAATTGACTTGATGCCAGGGAGTTTGGGTTTGAGGTTTAGAGGCAGGTGACAGGATGGAACTGATGTGACAGTGTATCAATACTGGGGTGTTACAGTTTCAGTAGCAAAGAGCAGAAAACTAGCAGAATTTAGTTTAAGGAAAAAAAGAATGTAGAGGTTCACGTCCCTCACCTAGGGATGTGTATATGAATACTTTAAGTGCGGCTGAATCCACAACTTTGAATGACAGCATCACATCAGTCTCTCGCTCTCCCTCCTTCCTGTCTTTCCTTTCTCTGTTCTCATTTATGAGAACTGTATGTGGCTTCATTCTTAGGTGTGTGTATGTGATAACAACACTACTCCATGGAAGTCTCAAGTTTATAATCTATGATCCAGAGAAAGAACCAATTTTTCCCCAGTTGACATACCCTGAGTCAAGGACCCATGTAGGATTCAATCTCTGTGGTCAGAGGTAGGGAAAGCTTTAACTGGCCAGGTGAAGGTGAATGAAGCAAAGAAGAGGCACCCAGGCATGTCCCCACAAGAAGAGTTGCTATGGAGACAAAAGTCATGAGTCCACTTGGAAGATTCAGTATTACTGGTTACTATTCTAAGTCATCACTTTTTGAGAAATACAGATTTTGTATCCACCCAGTCCTACCATATATGAAGAAAAACATTGCATCAGGATTGGAGGAAGACTCATTAACAACCTGTGATATGCAGATGATACAACCTTGCTTACTGAAAGTGAAGAGGACTTGAAACATTTACTGATGAAGATCAAAGAGCACAGCCTTTGGTATGGATTACAACTCAATGTCAAGAAAACAAAAATCCTCACCACTGCACCAATAAACAACATTCTTATCAACAGAGAAAAGATTGAAGTTGTCAAGGACTTCATTCTTCTTGGATCAACTATCAACAATCACGGAAACAGCAGTCAAGAGATCAAACGATGCACTGCATTAGGCAAATCTGCTGCACAAGACCCTTTCAAAGTGCTGAAGAGCAAAGATGTCAGCTTGAGGACTAAGGTGCGCCTGACTCAAGCCATGGTGTTTTCAATAACCTCATATGCATGTGAAAGCTGGACAGTGAATAAGGAAGATCGTAGAAGAAATGATGCATTTGAGTTGTGGTGTTGGAGGAGAATATTGAAAGTGCCATGGGCTGCCAAAAGAACCAACAGATCTGTATTGGAAGAAGTGCAGCCAGAGTGCTTCTTGGAGGCCAGGATGGCCAAACTTCATCTCATACTTCGGATATACTGTCATGAGGGACCAGTCACTGGAGAAGGATATCATGTTTGGTAAGGTGGAGTGTCAGAGAAAAAGAGGAAGACCCCCAACGAGATGGATTGGCCAAGTGGCAGCACTGATGGACCCAAGCGTGGCAACAGGAGTGTGGTTAGCCCAGGATCGGGAACTGTTTCGTTCTGCTGTGCATAAGGTTGCTATGGGTCGGTACCAACTCGATGGCACCTAACAACAGTCCTAGCATAGGAAATGGAAATCACTGTTTCGAGCTACAATTTCTGACTGTTACATTCCTGTAGTCCTGGTGTAGCACTGTAGGATAAGCACTGGACTGCTAACTGCAAGGTTAGTGGTTCAAACCCAAGAGCTACTCCTTGGAACTCCTATACAGAGTAACTATGATTCAGAACTGACACGTGGCACTTACCAGTAACATAAACATTCTATGCCTGATATGGCACGACAGGATAAGCACTGGACTCTTATCCACAAGGTTGGCAGTTCAAACCCACTGGGCGCTCCTCAAAACTGACTTAATGGCCCTTTAACAACAACAACAATTGTATTCCTATGACTGTTCGTAGAACTTGGATACAAAGATGAATGAGACATAGTCACTCTTTCAGAAGTTTATAGTTTGGCAAGTGAAGATCTGGGAAAGGCAGGTAGCAGCATTCTAGACACTACAGCACAGGTGTGAATCCAAGAGGACAGGAACAAGAAACGTTGTCGAAGAGGGGACACCTGTGTCGCAGTTTGAAGGGGAACCAGTTTGAGAAGGGCAGGGTCTCTCAGCATGGAGACCTGCCTAAGAAGCCGCTGTAGGTTGACAAACCATCTCACACCCACTAATAGTCTCTTCGGGAAAGAAAAACGAAAGTTGCAGTCAGTTGAGTCAGCGTTCTGGTGACCCCATGTGTGTCAGAGTAGAAGTGGCCTCCATAGGGTTTTCAATAGCTGATTTGGCGGGGGAAGGAGATTGCCAGGCCTTTCTTACAAGGCACTTCTGGGTGGAGCTGAAGCTCCTACCTTCCCATGAGCATTTGAGCACATTCACTGTTTGTACTCTTGGCTACTGTTGCTGAGTGCCGTTGATGAGGTTCCGACTCATGACCACCCTCTATAGGTTTTTTGAAATTCATGTGTGCCTCTCCCACCAAACTTTAATCTGTGCTACGATTAAGTTTTTTGGGAACCTATTATCCCCGGTGCATTAAGGCCATATCTTTGCCCCTTTTGCCTCACACCTCATATACATTCTGTCAACTTTGTCTCAAAACAGATCCCAAATTCGACCACTTCTTATTGTCTCCCTCTGCTACCTTGGTCTGAGGCATCATCATTTCCACATGGATCATTGCATCAGCTCTTAGGAAAATAAACAAATAAAACCAAGTCCATGGCTGCTCAGTCAATTCCAACTCACAGAGACTCCAGCAGAGTAGAACTGCCTCACAGGGTTTCCAAGGCTGTTCAGCTTTAGGGGACCAGACTGCTGTACCTTTCTCCTGAGGAGCTGCTGGTGGCTTGAACTCCTGACTATTCATTTATAGCCAAGTGCTTTGCCATTGTGCCACCAGGCCTCCTCAGCCTTGAACAAGTCTCCCTCCCCAAAGTGTTTTCTTTTAGTCTCTTGTCAAGAGTTTAACCAGTGTGAGTTGGGTCTGGTTGGTTCTCTACACAAATCCCGAGATTGGACAAAGGACCTGAGTGATCAAGGCCTTAGTCCTGCCTCACATCACCCCCGAATGGCCTGCCCCTGCTGGTGCCACACCGCCCAGTGGCTTCCTTCAGTTGTGGGGTGCATCAGGAACAACCCAGCCGGGGCACACACATCTATTCATCCTTCTTCCATAAGGCACATTCCCCTACCTCCTCCATATCCTTTCCCAAGTCAGACCTCCATAGTCAGACTCTTTCAGGTACCTGATTTCAAACTACAGCCGCTGCTTCACCACACTCTATTCGTCTCTCTTTTTTGCTAACTTTATCACATTGGTTACTATCTTATACATTGTAGCCACCACTGGTCTGTCAGTTTGTCCTAGTATGGTGACCTTTGTGTTGCTGTGATTATATTAGCTATGGCTCTGTATTTCAAATGCCCAGTAGGGCCATCCATGGTGGACGTGTTTCAGTGGAGCTTGCTTAGTCTAAGACAGACCAGGAAGAAAGGCCTGGTGACCTGCCTCTGAAAACTGCTCAGTGATGGATCACAACAGCACACTGTACAAATTCAATAGAATGCTGGATGATGAGTCCCTTGGTTGGAAGGCACTCAAAATACACAGTGGCCTCAACCACAGACGTGAACAGACCGACAATCATGAGGATACTGTTGACCAAACATTTCATTCTATGAGACACTGTTATCATGAATCAGAGCCACTTTGACGGCAACGAACAACAAATACACTAACTTTTTTTGTGCTTTCTTTTTTATTGTGTCTTGGAGTCTCCTGCCCCTAGAAGATAAGTTTCCCAATTACAAAGAGTTTCAGGTGTTTTGTCCACTGATAAACTCTCAAGACCTAAAACCAGGACTGACAAGAAACAGATGTCTAAAAACGTTTAGACATCTAAACATAAATGAATAAACAAATGAAGGAGCCAGTTGTTTGACTGCCATATGTGTAGCACACAGTAAACATGCGATGAAATTAACGGATTGGCTCTATCAATCAATCCATACAAGCTTCTGATAAGCCTAATGGAGTCCTGACCTGCAGTTTGGTTTCTCAATCCCAGTTTCGAGTTTCTAGAAGTCACACACCTCCTGAGTGGTAGAGTCAGGACTTAAACTCAGGATGTCCCGCCCCCATGCCCATGACCGCCATGTTGACTCATTCGGCTTTAATGGAACCTCAGCTTCTTCCTGTCTCTGGAGTACACGGAGACACGGGCTCAATGTTGGTGTGTTCTTCTGCAGTGAGATGCCCTTTGTTCCCGAGCCACAGCCTAACCAGAAAAGGGCTATGACTTCCACTTATTTAGTAAAACAGAATTGGCTCAATAGAGCTGTTTTCAGAAACTGGTCTCTGGAAACCAGCCCAGTCTAGGGTGGAAAATGAAATATAGTCATAGTGGGAATCTAGCCAACATCACCAAACCGTACTGAACGCTCCTCTGCTTTCCTTTTAGGATTCAGTTGTATTAGAAGTCCCTGATGTGCCTAGAAGCGCATCTGGGGGCTAGGATTAGAATATTAGCTTTCTTCAGTCATTTTATTCTTACAGACTGCCCATGCTGCCCTATTTAGAATAGAGGGGCCAGGGGCAATTCAGGGTCAGGAAACCTGTGCTGCCAGGAAATTGGGCCTGAACGTGTATATCCTATGCATTTATGGTGTGTTCCTTGGGGGTATAGGCCTAGTCTGGGCATTTAATACCTATCTACAAAATAGGGACCATGGGTATCAAGCAAACAGAAAAAGGTACATGCCATCCTGCCAATTCGACTGCCCAGAGATATTTCTGGAAATTCTGCAAAACAACTGCTAAGGAGTAAGGGCTGGCTGTGCCTGGTAGGAGGCAGCTGGAGAACTGCAGATGTGAGCCTGGATAACCCCATCTCTCTCTGTTGATATCAGGACCACGGTCAGGGAAGCACAAGAAACAAACAAGCTAAGTCTGGTTGTTGCTGTAGTTGTGGTGTGCTACTGAATGGGTCCAACTCATACTGACTCTGTAAGACAGAGGAGAGTTTCCCTACAGGGATTTCTGGCCGGAGACTTTTATACAAACAAATTCTGGGCATAATTATTCACCTAAGAGCTACGGAGAGCTATGCAAAGGAATTTGTATCTGAAAACATTTATCCCTCATAATCATCTCTCAGTTTGTCCTACTGTGGTGGCCTGCATGTTGCTGTCACATTGGAAGTTATGTCACTAGTATTTTAAAGACTCGCAGGGTCCTCCATGGTAGACAGTTTTCAGCAGAGCTTCCAGACCAAGACACACTAGGAAAAAGGAGAGGTAGACGACTTTTGACAGTTTAGGCACTGAAAACCTCATGAATAGCAGTGGAACATTGGTACAGTGCTGGAAAATGAAAATATCATGAATAGCAACAGAATGAAATCCTGGTGTGGCGCTGTGGGTTAATGCACCAGATTGCAAAGCCCTTTGAACTGCAAGGTCGGCGGTTCAAGCTCACCAGTTGCTCCTTGGAAACCCTATACAGGGTCGCTATGGGTCGGAACCGACTCGACAGCACTTGACAATAGCAACAGAATATTGTCAGATGTTGTGTCAGAAGATGAGCCCCTCAGGTTGGAGGGCACTGAAAAAACGACTGGGGAAGAGCTACCTCTTCCCCATAGAGTTGTCCTTAATGATGTGGATGGAGTAAAGCTTTTGGAACCTATATTTTCTGACTAGGCACAACTTAAAGTGAGAAGAAACAGCTGCAAACATCCATTAATAATTGTAATGAGGAATGTTTGAAGTATGAATCTAGGAAAATTAGAAGTTGTCAGAAATGAAACGGAGCACATAAAGATTGGTATCCTAGGCATCAGTGAGCTGAAATGGACTTGTGTTGGCCATTTTGAACCAGTAAGTAATACGGTTTATCATAGCGGGATATACAAATTGAAGATGAATGACGCCACATGCGTAGTCGAAAAGTACATATCAAGATCTATCTTGAAGAACAACGCTGTCTGTGATAGGGTGATATTCATACACTTACAGGAAGACAAGTTAATACCACTGTTATTCAAATTTACACAACAATCCCTAAAGCCAATGATGATGAAATTGAAGAATTCTACCACTTCTTTATTTGAAATTGATCAAATATGCAATCAAGATGCACTGATAATTAATTACTGATGATTGGAAAGTGAAAGTTGGAAACAAAAAGAAAGGATCAGTAGATGGAAAACAAGGCTCTGGTGATAGAAATGATGCTAGAGATGGCATGATAGGATTTTGTAAGACCAATGACTTCTTCATGCCAAATAAAGTTTTTCAACAACATAAAAGGTGAGTATACACCTGGACCTCACCAGATGGAATACACTGATAGAAGCAAATTAGCTATATCTGTTGGAAAAGATGGTGGAGAAGTTCAAAATCATTAGCCAAAACAAGGCCAGGGACAGACTGCAGAACAGACCATATGCAAGTTCAGGCTGAAGCTGAAGAAAATTAAAACAATTCCACATGAGCCAACATAGGGCTTTGAACAAATCCCACCTGAATCTGGAGACCATCTCAAGCACAGATTTGATGCATTAGACACTAATGACCAAAGAACAGAAGAGTTATGGGATGGCATCAGAAACACCTAACAGGAAGAAAACAAAAGGACATTAAAAAGACAGGAAAGAAAGAAAAGACCAAAATGGATGTCAAAAGAGGCTCTGAATCTTGCTCTTGAGCACAGAGATGCTAAAGCAAACAGAAGAAATAAAGTCAAAGAGCTGAACAGCAAATTTCAAAGAGCAGCTCAAAAATACAAAGCAAAGTATTATGATGAAATATGCAAAGACCTGCAGTTAGAAAACCAATGGAAAGAACACGCTCAGTATTTCACAAGCAGAAACAATTGAAGAAAAATTTGAAGCCTTAGATTGCAACACTGAAGGCTTGTATGGTTAAAATACTGAATGATGCAAGAAGCATCAAAGATGATGGAAGGAATATAAATCATTGTACCAAAAAGAACTGGTCAGTGCTTAAATATTTCAAGATCAAGAACCAATGGTACTGAAAGAAGAAGTCCAATCTGTACTGAAGGCATTGGGGAAAAAACAAGGCTCTGGGAATTGACAGACTGCAAACTGATACAGTGCTGGAGGTACTCACTGTTTACGTCAAGAAATTTGGAAGTAAACTACCTGGCCAACCAGTGGGAAGAGATCTATATTTGTGCCCATTCCCAGGAAAAGTGACCCAATGGAAGGTGAAATCATAGAGCAATATCATTAATATCACATGCAAGCAAAATATGTAGAAGATAATTGAAAAACAGTTGTAGTTTTACATCCACAGGGAGCTGCCAAAATTTCAAGCCAGATTTAGAAGAGGACATGGAATGAGAAATACCATCGGTGACGTCAGATGGATCTTGCCTAAAAGCAGAGAATACCAGAAAGATGTTGACTTGTGCTTTATTGACTATGCAAAGGCATTCAACTAGTAGATCATAACAAACTATTACCACATTGTGAAGAATGCATACTCCAAACACTTAATTGTACTCACAATGAACCTGTAATAGGCCAAGAGGCAGTTGTTCCAACAGAACGAGGGAATGCTGAATGATTTAAAATTAGGAAATACGTAATACAGCCAGGGCTGTATTCTTTCACATGACTTATTAAGCCTGTAAACTGAGAAAATAATCCAAGAAACTGGATTATATGAAGAAGAACATGGCATCAGGATTGGATGAAGACTCATTAGCAATCTGCAATATGCAGATGACACAATCTTGTGAAAAGAACTTAAAATACTTACTAAGGAAGAAGAAAGACTACAGCCTTCAGCACGGATTGCAACTCAATGTAAAGAAAAAAATCTTCAAAATGGGATCAAATAAATAACATCAAGATGAATGGAGAAAAGACTGAAGTTATCAAAGAGTTCATTTTGCTTAGATCCACAATCAACACTCTTGGAAGCAGCAGTCACTAGACAGATATGCTTTACAAGACCTTTTTAGACAATTAAAGAGCAAAGATGTCATTTGAGGACTAAGGTGTGCTTGACCCAAGTCATGGTATTTTCACCCATCTTACATGCGTGTGAAAACTGCACAATGATTAAGGAAAACTGTAAAAGAATTGGTGCATTTGAATTATGGTGCTGATGAAGAATCCTGAAAATATCATGGACTGCCAGAAGAACAAACAAATCTGTCTTGGAAGAAGTACAACAATGCTTTCTAGAAGAGAGGATGGTGAGGTTTCAACTCTCGTTCTTTGGACATGTTGCCAGGAGGGATCAGTCCCTGAAGGACATCATGCTTGGGAAAGTGGAGGATCAGCAAAAAAGACGAAGACCCCCAATGAGCTGGATTGGCACAGTGACAGCAGCAGTGGGTTGAAACATAACAATTGTGAGGCTAGCACAGGACCCTGCCGTATTTTGTCCTGTTGTGCACAGGAACTGACTCAACAGCTCCTAACAAACAACACCAGCATAACTCTGGCCTTTATTTTGTGCCAGACATTGTTGTACACACTTTAAATGTTGAATTCTTTAATGTTATCTCTTGTCTCATTTAATGTTTACAGCCTTTTTTTTTTTTAAGCTGGAAAAGCTTATTGTCCCCATTTTGCAGATAAGGAAACTAAAACACATAAAAAATTAAATAAATTGTCCAAATCTGGATGCAGGTAATGTGTTCTTCACTGTTGTACGATTGTATGTTTTTCAGGTGTCCTGAGAGAACTGGTCTTGGCAAAAACTATGGCATACTTCCTTTTCCATGTCTGTCTCCACTCAGAATGGGAGGTCAGAGGCATCACTGTCCAAGGAGGAGCTTGTAGCACAGACACTTTCCCTAAAGTCCATCTCTCCATCAAACAGTTTGTGCTTGACTAATAACGGAAAGGTTGGCAATTAGAACTCATCCAGGGGTACCAGAGAAGAAACATCTAAAGGTCTAGCAGTCTGCTCCTTAAAGATTACAGCCAAGAAAACTTCCAGGGGCAGTTCTGCTCTGCAACACACAGATTACCATGAGTTGGAAGTGATTTGACTACAACAGGTTGTTTGGTTTGGGAAATATCTAGACTATGAACTCCTAGAGACAGGAAGAGGCCAGTCTTTATTATCCGTTTGTCCCTAGAAGCTACAGTCAGATTTTAAGGAGGGTTTGTTAGAAAGAGGGGAAAATGTCATGAGGGATGGATAGAGGGAAAGAAAGAAGTAAGAACAAAGGAACGATTTCATTTGTGGGTATACACAGTCTAACCCCAGTTAGGAGTTAGTTGATGAGAGTTGAACATGAAGAATCTTCTATAGATACTCAGAGCAACACTCCAAAGACATTATTTTAGAATATGCTAGAGCCTTGTCCTTGTCCCCTCTGGCTCTTCCTTCTTTAATATTTTTCTCCTGGTATTCCAAATCCCTCATTTACTACTAAACAACACATTTACACACATCTTTACGGAACCTTGTTTGCCTAACTAGCTAAGCCACAAGACTTTAACTTTTGATACTGTTGTCCCACAAAACACCAGAGAAAGGACCCAAGAGAGGCCATCACTCAGATTTCTCTTCATTCCTGGCAGTAGTGATGCCCACAAATCCAACTGCTTCTCTGGCCATGAAAACCTCAGCTATTCATAGCACTTAGCTTTAGGTGAAATGTCACAGCCGAAAGGGAACTGTTAGATCATCGTGTGCAGGAATTCTTCATCTGAGAGCCTGGTCCTTCCTACAACACTACACTACCTTCCCCTTCTCACATCTCTGCCCACGTTTTCCTCAGGGCAGCATCTTCAAAGAAAGTGATGTTACATGTCTGTCCAGAGCACTAGAATTGGAGCCAGAGAGACCAGGGCTTGATTCCTGGCTCAGTTGTCAGCCTTACACCCTTCTGTTTTCTAAGCACACTGTGTTATTGTTGTCGTTATGTGCCGTCAAGTCAGTACCAACTCACAGCGACCCCTGCATAGGGTTCCCGAAGAACGGCTGGTGAGTTTGAACTGCTAACCTTGAGGTTCAGTGCTGATCCTACAGTGCTACACCAGGAGTCCAGCACATGGTGAGCACTTAATAAATACTTAATGCTGATTCTAACTCCTCATGGGTTGTCTCCACATTCCCTTGCCTACCATGAGCTGTAGTATCACTAGCAAGATTGCTCAGGATTTCACTTGTTTCCAGAGTCACGGATAGCCCTCCCTGTTAACCTTCATTTGGAAAGCAATTTAACTCTCTGACATTAATAATTAAAATATAAACAACGTAGCGCCTGATTTAATGGACAATTAAAAATTAAATTAACAGTTAGTAAGTGATGAGCTAATTTTGTTTTTGTAACCACATTAGCATCATGCTCAGAGAAGGGGGAATGTAGAGCCCTTAAAATAAATGAAAAATAAAATAAAAATACAGACGAGAAAATATTTAAACTCATATATCACAGCCCTGACAGATTTAGTCTTTGAAGCAACTCGCTTCAAAACACTGTTGTCTGATATCCATGCAAAAAATGTTTAGATGCCAATGTAATGAGAATTAATGATCTGGTAAAAGAAAGGAAAGTTACAGAAGAAAAAAAAAAGAACACTAAAGTGTTCTGTGTTGACTTCAAAATGTAGAGCAAATAGCTGGGCAAAGGAACCTGAGTCACCAAACCTCATTTTGGTTGGCAGCCTCTGGAATGACCAAGGGGTTTCTTCCTCATCTTCCAATATATGGATCTGTAGAAGTACTGACTGCAGGTGTTAGGCCTGACACTGTTGGGATTCATACACTGGGATCCCACTGGAAGGGATACTGATCAAACAGCCCATAGAATAGTTTCAGCACCTGGGAAAGCACTCAGCATAAGGTAGGGACTGGGAGGGAGATCTTGCCTGTCACATGCCAAAAAACTCCCAGAACTCCCTACGGCCTTTTCTTTTCCCCTGTTCAGTGCCTGTCCCCCCTTTCCACAGGGACCCATAGCTTTCAAAGCTTAGATCACGTCATGACATTGCTTTTCAGTAATCTATCTTTCCTGCTAATTTATAAAGTTCATGAGTTAAGCTACTCCTCCTGTCTTGTTGTTATTATGTGCTGTGGAGCCAGTTCCGACTCACAGCGACCCTGCACAGGGTTTCCAAGGCTGTAAATCTTTATGGGAGCAGAAAGCCTCATCTTTCTCCCATGGAACAGCTGGTACTTTCAAACTGCTGACCCTTGAGGTTAGCAGCCCGATTCCTAACCACTACACTACCAGAGCTCCTATCTTACATAGTATTAAATGCCAGCATGTAGTATAGTGTCTGGCATATAGTAAGTGTTCCATATTTGGTCTTTTGAATTGATTTACTACATGGGAGGTAAAAACTGATTCACACTCAGGTGTTAGGGACACAAGATGCTGTCCTTTAGGGAAGTATTTGCCATCTCAAAAAGGCAATTGACTTGAGGCTTAGAAACTGCAACAGTGAGTCCAAAGAGATGATTCGTAAATGGTGTGATTCCAAGCATTCAGAAGTGGTCAAAGGCTAAAGGGATCATGTTGGGAGGGGAGGTTTCCTAGAACTCATCAAATCGCAGTGTATAGGCATCTGTACTGATTACACGCTGGTCTGGCTTCAGCGTACAGAAACTCTTAGGATCAAAGAACACGACTCAATTCTCACCATGTGTAAAGTGTCTGACAAGATGCAATCTCATTCTGATGAAATGCCATCTGAATGGGGCAGCTTTTTACCCACAGGACTTTCTTCCCCTTCCTTGTCTGAGATCCCACTGTGAAAGCATCTGCTTTGAAACAGAAGACAACTCATGGCTTTTGGCCCCCCAACATTCATTTCTCCTAACTTTTGTTGTTGTTGTTGTTGTTGTTAAGTGCCATCAAGTCGGTTCTGACCCTGTATAGGGTTTCTGAAGCTGTAAATCTTTACGGGAGCAGAACATCTCATCTTTCTCCCGCGGAGCAGCTGTTAGTTTCAAACCTCTGACCTTGTGGTTTGCAGCCTGATTTGTAATCACTATGCTACCAGAGCTCCTCCTAACTTTGTTAACAGCTCCTTAATTTCCTTTGGGAGAATGTCTTCTCCTTCAAGGTGTGTCGTCTTAATGAAACACCAAAAGTTATAGCACTCTTACCTGTCCAACCCAAAGGTGTGTGACCTAAGTGAGCAGCTCTTCTCTGTTGGGACTTAACATCTTGCACTGGAGTGCCAGGAGGAGTAAAGAGGGGTCGACACCACACCTTTCAGAATGACACTCTTTAACCATATTGCACACTGCCCACCACCCAGATACAAGTGTCCCTCTCCTTTTCTACAATCTTTGCTCTTTCTTACTGAATCTATGATTTATCCACTGTCTTTCAAATAAATTAATTTTCTGTTACATTAGCCTTCATAAGTTTCTCTAGCTTAAAATCCAAGATATCTAACCAATGCTTGAATGGGAGAGCAAGAGTGAGAAGGTGAAGCATCACCTGGATTTACAAAGACACAGGTGAGATGAGAACACTGACCAGTGACTCTCCTGCAAGGTTGTGATGGTATTGTTGTGTGCCAATTTGGCTAGGCAGGTTGTGATTCTCAGTGTAATCATGCAATCAGCTTCTATCCTGTGATCCGATGTGAGCAGCCAATCAGTAGAAAGGGGAGTTTCCATGGAGCAGATGTTCTGACAAGGTTCATTGTCCTTCTTATCTCTGATCCCATCACCTGACCTTCAGTTCTTAGGACACAAACCTGTAGAATTCCCTCCTGGCCTGCTGCCTATCCCTAAAATCCTAAGAGCAACCAGAGCCCTCCATCTTGTCTCCTGACTTGTAGGTTCAGCAGCCCTAGCCACCATGTGAGCCAGAAGAGGTCTCCAGACTGTCACCTGACCCAGAGATTTGGTACCTGCAACACTTCACAGTCACAAGACCCTGTTCCTCACAATCATGTGCACCAAGTCCTTGATGTAAGTTTCTCTATCTATACTTGTATACCTAGGGACATTCACTGGCCTTGCATCTCTAAAGAATATGAACTAAAATGATGGCGAAACCCCCCAATGAATGCAACACCCAGTGAGGGAAAGGAGAAGGGGAGGAAAACGAGGATAGACTCCTGAGAATGACAAGCCCTAGCAGTGTTAAGAATAGGCGAGGTCTGTCAAAGGAAACCATTTTCTTTGCCTATTTTTCTTGGCTTCAGCCTCAAGCAAATGAAAAGATACTAATCAGTTTGGCCTCTGGAAGAAATTCTATACTACAAACGCTGTGGATTAATGTGCTGGACTGCAAAGTCGGTTTGAGTCACAAGGTCAGCAGTTCTAGCTCACCAGCTGCTTCTTGGAAACCCATACAGGGTCCCTATGGGTTGGAGCCAAATCAACTGCACCTAACAACAACCACCGGATTCTAAAGGCCTTTCTGGAAAAGTCTTCTCTTTTCCCCATTTCTCCAACGCATTTGCCAGACAACCCAGGTGCCCCTAATCTCTACAGACTGGTTACATCATAGATTCCACAGAGGGGAAATCTAAGAGACATCACAGGATAGCACTTGTGAAAATAGCATGGCTTTCCAATGGCCCCTCTGTTAGGAACCAGATCCGAGCTTGTGAAAATGGTCTTCCATCTTTAATTCCCACACTCACAGGCTATGAGGGCCCTGGTGGCACAATGGTAAAGCACTCTACCAACTGAAAGGTCAGCCATACAACTCCCACCAGCTGTTCCATAGGAATAAAATGTGACAGTCTGCTTCTGTAAAGACTCCAGCCTCTGAAACTCCCTGGGGCCATCCGACTCTATCTGACAGAGGCACTATGAGTTGGCCTTGACTCCACAGCGGTTTTCTGGTAAAAGGACAGAGAAGGAGCAAAGAGAGAGTAATACTGGGATGTCAGTCAGTGCTCATGCCCCCACCCCCACATGCTCATCTAAGGAAAAGTGTCTCACCCTTAACCACCATTGTTTCACAATATTCTGTCATCTGGGCTGCCTATTGGGTCATATATGGACTTTGTGGTCCAAGAGCGATCGATCCATAATGCAGCCAATAACGTATGATGACTTGTGTAGCCAGGAATGAAAAGATTAATTTATCCAGTCACATTCCACTGAGGTATTAAGATCTTCGAAGCTGGGGAACTGAGAGAGTGAACAGAGAGCCCGAGAATGGAAAGTCAAAACCATGGGAAAGCATCCATAAGAGCAGAAATGGTGAAGGATTCAAGGAACCTAGCCAATAGGAAGATGAGAATTGAACGAAGAATTTAAGTGAGAGAGAGAGTATAAAAAGAGACACGGGTCCTGAGAATGTTCCAGTTCCAATTACAGTTCACAAGCAGTCTAATAATAAATCTGTTTTTGGAGAAACTTGACAAAGCTTGCTCCAAAGAACGGAAGGGAAACAAAGGGAATCCAATACACAAAAACTGAGGTGAATACATGAGCTATTTTCCATTTTCTCTGGCCCTAGTGTTCAAGCTAAACTCCTGGTGTGGCTAATGCCCTGGACTGCAAGGTCAGTTTGAACCACAAGGTCAGAGGTTCAATCTCACCACACTCCTTGGAAACCCTATGCAGGGTTATTCTGAATCAGAACTGACTCGATGGTGCTTTACAACAACAACAGCATTCAAGCCTGAAATGGACCTGTCTAAATCAGCCTCTCATGCCTGGAGCATTTTATACTTTTCAAAGAGTCTGCCCTATTTTTCCATTGCAGCCTATGACAGCTCAGTGAGATGCTAATGTAGGAGACGCAGTGATTCAACAAACACTCATTTCCCTGCAGCAGTATCTTCAGGGAGTGACTAGGACAGGAAACAAGTTAAAAGAATCATAGTCCCTTACCTAGATGAGGAGCCCAGTTTGCAGGCACAAGTGTCTGCATTTTACAAGTGAGGAGGCAGGCCAAGACAGGGCATAGGAGTGTGTAAACTGACCCAGCTAGATGGTCAAGGAGATGAGATGTCAACTCAGGTCTCCTGAACTCAGCATCTTCCTAGACTTTTTCTGCAACAGGACTCTTGCTGGTCCTGCTATAGCCAAAGCCTCTTCAGGGAGTTGTAAAATTTTACTTAAGAGGCCAAATAGTAGATATTTAAAGCTTTGTGGGCTATGTAGTTTCTGTCATAACAACTAAACTCGGCCACAGTGGCAAAGAAACACTTAAGCAATACATGAGTAAGAGTGGCTATGTTCTAATAAAACTTTATTTATAAAACAGGTGACTGGGGAGGCAGGGCTTGATGGCAGCTAGGGTGGAGGTGCCGTGAAGTTCGCCGTCAGCCATACCACAGAGTACCAGGCAAAGTAGATCCAGGGCAGATCTCCAAAACTCAGAACCACATAGCTAGGAATATTTTAAAAGTTTTAAGACTTATACCTAGTGGAACTTGAAGGTGAAGTAAGAAACCACTTACTTTTGAATCTGCTGGGCTCAGAAGCCCAGACCCAACATCTTGGAGGAGATCAAATGACCAAGCGGGGGAACAGAAACACCATGGAAAAACACCATGGGAACCTTGGAGCAAAGGTGGACAATACACTTTGT
>NW_006408596.1:8825469-8848261 GCF_000296735.1 Chrysochloris asiatica
ATCACATAATTCACAATAAAACATTAAAATAAATAAATAAATAAAAGAACACAAAACAGGTGGCTGGCTAGATTTGGTCTGTGGACCCATCATTCATTAACTCCTACTAAGGTCTCTGGGAGCATGACAGCTTTATAGGGTGAAAACTGGACTGTGAATGACAAGATCAGTGGTTCGAGCCCACCATCCCTCTGTGGGAGGGAGATGAGGCTTTCTGCAAAAGATTTAAAGCCTCAGAAACCCTATAGAGGGTCGCTATAAGTCAGAATGGACTCTGTGGCACTTAACAGCAACTAAAGTCTCTGAGTGGCACAAATTATTTGCACTTGGCCAGTAACCTAAAGAGTGGCTGTTCAAATCTGTGGTGTCATGAAAGAGAGGCCTGATGATATGCTTCCAAAAAGATCATGCTCAAGGAGACCCTACAGAGCAGTTCTCCATATCACAGGGGGTCACTGTGAGTTGGCATTGATTTGATGACAATCGGTTTGGTTTTGGTTCATTAAACTCTTAAGGTAGTTGAAGGATCATTTCCCTGCCATGGTGTTTCCAACTGTCTCATGCACATGCAAAAGCTGGACAATGAAAAAGGAAGACCGAAGAATTGATACATTTGAACTGTGGTGTTGGGGAGGGATTTTACATGTATTGTGGGCTGCCAAAAGAACGAACATATCACTCCTAAAAGAAGTACAACCAGAAGGCCCCTTAGAAGTGAGGATGGTGAGAAACTTCAGCCCGCTTACTCTGGACATATCACCAGAAAAGGCCACTTGCTAGGGAAGGACACCAGGTTTGGCAGCGGGTCAGCAAAGATGAGAGACACCTTCAGTGAGATGAAGTGGTACAGACACCACAACAATGGGCTCAGACAGCGATGACCACGAAGAAGGACTGCACTGGACAATAGGCTTCCTTCTGTTCTATGGAGAGTCACCGCAACATCCCCTCTGCCATAGCCAAGACTCCTAAGTGTCCTGAGTTCTTAAAAATGACAAAGCCATGTGAGCCAAGTGACATTTAGAAAGCTTATTAATGTGTTTTGATGGGCTGGGCCTTCGAACAAGATTCCTTACCATCCCCTTAGAAATGGATGATTTCACACAGATAATATTATTCTTCCCAAGAGCCCCTCAATATTCCCAGTGCCCATTACCATAACAACTCACACTTTATAATGAACATGTGGAAGCAAGAACAAACAAGGGGAAGAAGTCATGTGTTCATTGCTTTGGATGTGAGTTCTGATCTTCCAAGGTGTGCTACCAACAGACTACTCTTCGGTGTCTTCAAACATTCTGAACTGCCTGAATCCTTAAACTATTGCAAATATACTTGTGTTTTCCTAAAGACCCACAACCGTAGACAAAGAATCTTAAACTTGCTGAAAATGAAGAGGACTTAAAATATTTACTGATGAAGGCCAAAGAGCATAGGCTTTGGAATGGATTACATATCAATGTAAAGAAAAAAAAAAAAAATCTTACCACTGGACCAATAAACAACATTCTTATCAATGGAGAAAAGACTGACGTTCTTAAGGACTTCATTCTTCTTGGATCAACTATCAACACTCATGGAATCAGCAGTCAAGAAATCGAACGACGTATTGCAATAGGCAAATTTGCTGCATAAGACCTTTTTAAAGTGTTGAAGAGCAAAGATGTCAGCTTGAGAACTAAGGTGCGCCTGACTCAAGCCATGGTATTTTCAATAACCTCATATGCATGCAAAAACTGGACAGTGAATAAGGAAGACTATAGAAGAATTGATGCTTTTGAGTTATGGTGTTAGAGGAGAGTATTAAAAGTACCATGGGCTGCCAAAAAAAATCAACAAATCTGTGTTGGAAGAAGTGCAACCAGAGTGTTCTTTGGAGGCCAGAATGGCCAAACTTCATCTCTCATACTTCAGACATATTGTCAGGAGGTACCAGTTGTTGGAGAAGGATATCATGTTTGGTAAGGTGGAGGGTCAGAGAAAAAGAGGAAGACTCCCAATGAGATGGATTGGCAAAGTGGCAGCA
This sequence comes from Chrysochloris asiatica, assembly GCF_000296735.1. Taxonomy (NCBI): domain Eukaryota; kingdom Metazoa; phylum Chordata; class Mammalia; order Afrosoricida; family Chrysochloridae; genus Chrysochloris; species Chrysochloris asiatica. Next base: position 8,827,496 of record NW_006408596.1, read on the forward strand.
TCGATGGGCTCAAGCTTGGCAACAATTGTGAGGTTGACCCAGGACCGGACAGTGTTTCGTTCTGTTGTGCATAGGATCGCTATGAGTTGGTACTGACTCAATGGCACCTAACAACAACAACAACAACAATGATCCCAGGAAGAAAATAGATTCCTTTTAGGAGAGCAAATGAATGGTACAAGATAAGAGATGTATTAAAGACTGAACTGGAAAATCCAGTAAATAAATGGGGGTCGGGGGTGGGGGCTTCAAAATGTCGTGGGAGAATGGAATTAAAAGATAGTGAAATGTTTCCATGAATGTTTTGAAGCCTCCTTGTATACATAAACATAAAGAATTCACCTTCATGAAAACTCCTGGTGAGGCAGATAAAGAGGAAGCTACAATAGATCTCATATTGTCCGCCATTGATACTACGTATGTCAGTCAGGTTTGAATATTGTTGTCATTGTTGTTAGTTACTGTCAGGTCGGCTCTGACTCGCAGCAGCCCCATCACAACAGAAGCAAGCACTGCCTGGCCCGGCACCATCCTAACGATCCACTGCTGCATGCGCTGTGCAGTTTCACTTCCCACCCACGGGCCTTGTTTTCCAGCACTACAGCAAACAGTATTCAGTTGTGATCCACATGGTTTTCCATGGCCTATTTCTGAAAGTAGATTGCTGGGCCTTTCTTTGTAGTCCATCTAACTGAAATCTGTGCATCATGGGTGACTCAGCTGGTATTTGAAATACCAATGGCTTAGCTTCCAACAACATCATGTTGTTACTGTTAAGTGCTGTTGAGTCATTTCCAACTCATAGGGAACAATGCATAGGTAGGGTTTCTGAGGAGCAGTTGGTGGGTTTGAACCACTGATCTTGCATTTAGCAGTCCAGTTCTTATCCTACAGCACTACGCCAGGACTCCAGCATCATAGTAACATGCAAACACCCACTGCCTGACAAACAGAGGGGTGTGGGGGGCTTGAATCTCAGTTCTTCCCTTTCATCATGCTAAGACTTTTCTATCATCAGAGGATGAACAGAGACTCCCTGACTTTGGGTGACTTCATCATCAGTACCTGATGTTCTCACCCACTACACCATCCCCTGAAAGTTCCTGAAACACCCTCTGCTCTGTGGCTCCCAGAATAGATTAGGGGGTGGGAGGAGGGCAACCTGCAACATCAAATCAAAACCAAATTCCCAGGCCAGCTCTGCACAGGATGCTCTGACTCTTGAGGAAAATGGCATTCTACCAGTGCTGTTTAAAATTCCTAAACTCATTCCTGCCCAAGCATAGCGCCTGCTTAGTTTCAGATAATTCCTTCCCTCCGAGTTCTTGGTAGCTTCCTCGGAGATGCTGTAAAGAGGTGGGAGAGAGGGCAGAGCGGTGCAATTGTCTGTACTAGTGGGTCACCTGGGGGCTGCCATTTCAAGTTCCCAGGTAGTAGTGGCTCATGAATGTTTTATTAAATATCCTCCCTGGAATGGTTCTTAATGAAGGCAAGGAGCTACTCTTTTATGGCTACCATGAATATCTTTCTGCTTGCATGTTTGTCATGCTGTCTCTTTTCTTTGCCCAAGTCTTAAGGCACACAAACAACAATGAGGGTAATAGTAATTATTGTAGGAATTTACTAGGTAATTACTATATGTCATAGCCAACAATCATCTGTTACTTTCTCATGCTGTAGTAGTTCATGTGTTACGATGATGCTAAAAGCTATGCTACCGAATCACAAATACCAGCAAGGTCATCCAAGGTGGACAGATTTCAGCAGAGCTTCCAGACTAAGACAGACTAGGAAAAAAGGCCTGGTGATCTACTTTAAAAAATTTGCCGATGAAAATCGTGTGGATCACAACAGAAAACTGTCTAATAGTATGTAGGGAGGTGAATCCCCGGAGTTGGAAGGTACTCAGAACACATGGTGGCCGCAACCATAGACTTGAAGATGGCATAAGACAGGAAAGCATCTGTTCTGTTGTACATGGGGTTGCCGCGAGTCAGAGTTGACTTAACCACCTCAAATGCATGCAGGCAGCTGTGATTTTCCCTATCCAGTATGATACATATGCCCGCTGTTTCTCCTAAGGTATTTGTATGCAACTAGAATGCACTGCTCACAATGGCCTGCTTTGTCCACTAAGTTTGCTGCTAAGGAGCTTTTTTGGCTCCTGAGCTACTCTGCAAGTTCCTCAAGGACCAGGCACCTGGGCCTCTCCCTTCATCCTCCGGGCTATGATCACAGCTGAACTTAAGGGCCTAGGAGGCAGGGGTGGGGAGGTGATTTTTCTATATACACTGCTGCACGTTTGGATTTTATAACTGTTGCAACTGTCATTTACCCAGAAAAACAAAAGGAATGAAAAATGATAATATAAATAGGTGGCAACCTTGAATAGTTGGAATAGCATGTACTCAGGTACAAGTATGTCTGTGGCTTGAGATTCTAGATGTGTGTATCTGGGCAGGGTCTTAGCCTATCAGAGTGTTGCTTCAGTAAACTGGGCATTACTCCACCTCCCTTGAAGGGTTGCTATGAGTAATAAATGAGATAACATATTTGATACACCCAGTGAGATATCCGGCGCACACGCTGTTATCTTAGTTACTCTGCTGGGATTTTGGATGTTTTCTCCTCCGATTTTCCCTCTGGTTTTTCTTTCTCTACCTGCTAGGTGCACCAGGCTTTTCCAGAGCTGAGTTGTCAAGCATGTGTCTTAGGTGAAAGAAAGGAGCCAAGGTCTTTAAAGATGTATGAGATGGAACTCAGGAAACCTCCAGTGATTTGGATAAAGCAGAGCAAAGAAGAAAGCCATGTAAACAGAAAGCTTTGTGGCCAGGAGCCAGAACTTACTACCTGGGGTAAATTCTCATCTTGGGAAATTAGTGGAACAAACCAAGGGCTTGATGGAGAGAATGGAGGTTCCATGCAGAAGCCAGAGAAGACAGTAGATTGCTTTGCCGACTAAGAGTGTTCTGAACAAGATGCCCTAAAGAAGACGTCCGTCCTATAAATGTATACTGAGTCATGGGTCTAGCCAGCCAGCTATTCACTCAGTCCTCCAGGTCATCAGGAGTCCTGAACTCCTTCAACTGATTCGCCCACACGGAATTCACCACGTACTGACTCAACCTTGTCCCTCCCATCCCAGAAGAGTTTTCTGACAGATCTGTTCCACAGAGCAGTGTTTCTAAATGAGGAGACAGTGGTGCATAGTGGTTAAAGGTCCAGGAAAGGTAATCTGATGACAGATTACAGCCATGCCTCTTGCTATTTCTGTGACCTTGATCTTTAGACCTTGATTTTTCCAGCTGTACAATGGGATAAGAATAATAATGAATGTGACACCCCAAGTCCATTTGGCTGCCCCATGATTCTCAGTGATTCAAGTTATATAATGACATAATATTAGCCCTGATGGTACTGTAGGGTACACACTGGACTGCTAACTGTAAGGTCAGCAAATCAAATCCACCAACTGCTCCAAGGGAGAAAGATGAGACTTTCTGTTCCCATAAAGGTTTAAAGCCTCAGAAATCCTATACAGAGTCACTGTGGGTCAGAATTGACTTGATGACAGTGGGATTGGTTTTGGTTTTTATGACAGTTATATAATGTTCCCACAGGATGGGATTGTTGTTGTTGTTGTTAATTGCTGTCGAGTCGCTTGTGAGCCATAGGGCTCCTGTGCAGGGTTTCCAAGGAACTTCTGGTGAGCTTGAACTGCCAACCTTGCGCTTCAAACCGATTGCAGTCTAACCCACAGCACCACACCTATCACAGCCCTGATCTGACATAAAGGCTTTCCCTGGGGTGTGGCCTGCAATACCTTTTATCCTACAAGAGATAAAAGGAGAAAGAAGCCAGTGGAGAAGAGAGAAACCTACTACTACCAAGAAAGTAGAATTGGGAACAGAATGCATACTCTGGATCCTGGGTTCCTACGCTGAGAACCTCCTAGACCCAGGGCGAGATTGATGCCAGGACACATGGAAGTCTCTGAGGGATGTCAAGCTCATAGATGTTGAAAGGAGACAAGGACCTTTCACCAGAGCCAAGAAAGAGACCTTCCCCTAAAGCCAATGCTGAATTTGGACTTCTACCCTGCTAAACTGTGAGAGAATACATTTGTTTGTTAAAGGTCCCCCTTGTGATATTTCATTTATTGCAGCACTAGATCACTAAGACAAACAATATCTAGTATACAGACATAGTCAGCAGTTACCACGTGCCAAGTAACAAAGGACTTCTTTACCCATACCAGCACACCAGTGACCAGGAAGATAGTACAGGGTGGGCAAGGTTTTATTCTATTAGACATTGGAGCCAACTCACAGGCAACTAGAAAAAATAACACTCCCTAACAGTACCTATCTTTATACAGCTGTTATGTAAATTAGGCAACACGTAACACAGAAATGGACATGGTTGGTGTTCCATCAATGATGCTGTGTGCTGTTACTACTCTGCCCTTAATCAAGTGCCATCCTGAAACCAACACACCTACAGCACCCTTAGCAAATCCTGGTGGATCCGCGGATTCAATACAACTTCCCATGAGCATAAAAGACATTTTACAAGGCCACTGCCACCTGCCCTGTGATACTCCTATTCTCAGCCACAAGTGTTATTATGGTAATATGAAGTATTTTTGCTAACATTCCTTTGGGTGTCGTACTGTGAGAAAAATACCAGTTGCCGTCCCTTTCAGCAGTGTTTGCTGCCCTTAGGGATTCACATGTAAACACACAAGCAAAAGTTATCTTCCTCTGGAGGAACTTTTGCCATGGTAGGTGTGTTTGAAAGCATGGCTGGACAGCACTTTCTTCTGCTTACAGACACTCCTATCTCTGGCACATGGCAGCCAAATAACTGGAGGCAGACACCCCTCTCTGCTTGTTAGCTCATTACATCACACACAATCATGCCCTGGCGCTGAGGCCCCACACTCAGGAAATTGCTCCTAACCCCTCTCATCTCCTAGTGTGCATTACCACCTCCGCAACATTGCAGCGTTAATTCGATTTATGGCCCAGCCGCCCCACCTGAGACCTGGGAAGATGGCTCCCCTCCGATCGCTTCCATCAGCGGCATAAGTGGAAGGTAATAAAAACCCATACGTGGTGCAGACTTTCAATTTCAATTGGAAATTGAAACTGTGCAATATGATTAAAGTTTAATCAGCATCATCAATAAACATGTGTGCTAAAGCAACGAGGGCGGCTTTAGCTCCTGGTCCCAGGTGTGGATTTGATGAGCGCACATGTGCTACCTCTTGTACAAATGACGTGTTTACTGAGGTTAGGGCTGTGTACACTTACATACATGCATGGGCACATAGACCACATACTTGTATGAAAAGATGACAATCCTCACATGGACATATGCGTTTGGGAGAAAAAGGTTGCTTAAGTTCAGATGAAACTGGGCTGATTCAACAGCTGCACAAGGATTTGTTGAGGTTACAATGATTTCTGAAGGGATACAAATATCCATGTTTTCATTCATTCATTTATTGAGAGCTTAAAAAATGGTTCAGACCTTGTTCCTGCCCTCGCAGAGCTTATAGTAATGATTGAGAATTATGCCAATCAATTCAACAGTGAACTTTAAATGGGCCCTGGATTAAGTGCCCACAATGAACTGGCCGGTGATGATGTAAGCACAGTAAAGAGGCAGCTTTCACCTCGTCTGTGAGGGCTTCTTGGAGTAGGTGAGGACTGAGTTGAAGTCTACAGAGTTTGGGGAGGCTCACTAGACCAGGAGTGGGGAGATTGGAGAAGGGATAGACCCAAGGGTGATCCTGACCAATGGGGTCATTTATGGAAAGGTACAGGGCATCTCAGAAAGGGATGAAAGAAGATGAAGAAGCTGATAGAGACAGGGAGCAAAAGGCTCCATCAAGTTAAACCTGGTAGGGTGGGCACAGTGAGCTCGCCGTACTGTGACAGGAGTATTGGGTAAAACGGTTTCTCTTAGAATTGCCTTAAAGTTGTCCAGATGTTTGCTGTCATGAACGGCAACTGAGTGAACTATGACTCATAGTGACTCTATGTACAAGAGAATGAAAACTGTCTGTCTTGGGTCCTTTTTTAAATTTATTTTTAAGCTTTTATTGTGAATTGAGTGATTGTTTACATGGGAGAACATCAGTTTTATACTCACCGTTACATTGCAATGAGTACAATCTAGTTGTTGAATCAGACTATCATATGAAAGCAAAAAGGACTTAAAATACTTACTGATGAAGATCAAAGACCACACAGCCTTCAGTATAGGTTACATCTCAATGTAAAGAAAATGAAAATTCTCACAACAAAACCAATAAATAACATCATGATAAACTGAGAAAAGATTGAAGTTGTCAAAGACTTCATTTTGCTTGGATCCACAATCAAGACTCATGGAAGCAGCAGCCAATAAATCAAACACTGTGTTGCATCAGGCAAATATGCAGCACAAGACCTCTTTAAAGTGTTCCAGAGCAAAGACAACAGTCTGAGGACTAAGACGTGCCTGACCTAAGCCATGGTATTTTCAATTGTTTCATATGCCTGCGGAAGTTAGACAATGAATAAGGAAGACTGTAGAAGAATTGATGCATTTGAGTTGTGGTGTTGGAGAAGAATATTCAAAGTATCAGTACTATCAGAAGAATGATACAATTCCATGTGGGATGAAATACAGCCAGAATGTGTCATAGAAGCCAGGATGGCAAAACTTCATCTCTCACACTTCAGACATGCTATCAGGAGGGACAGTAATGTGAAAGTTGTAAACAGAGAGTAAGGATCCATATGGCCTTGGTGATAGAATAGATGCTGGAGATCACATGATAGAATTTTGTAAGACCAATGAGTTATTCTTTTCAACAACATAAAAGATAACTATACACCTGGATATCACCAGATGGAATACACAGGTATGAAATGACTATATATGGGGAATGAGACACTAGAGAAGCTCAATATCATCATCAACCAAAATAAGGCCAGGGGCCGATTGTGAAATTGTCCATGAATTGTTCACATGCAAATTCAAGATGAAACTAAATAAAATTAAAACAAGTCCACAAGAGACAAGATATGACCTTGATTATATCCCACTTGAATGTAGAAACCATCTCAAGAACACATTTGATGCATAAGACATTAGTGACCAAAAGAGTTGTGTGATGGTATCAAGAACATCATACTCAAAGAAAGCAAAAGATCATTAAAGAGATAAGAGAGAAAGAACCAAAATGGATGCTAGAAGAGACTCTGAAAGTTGCTCTTGAATGAAGAACAACTAGAAAAAATGATGACGTAACAGAACTGAACAGAAAATTTCAAAGGGCAGCTACATAACATAAGATAAAGTATTGTAGTGAAATGTGCAAAGACCTGGAGTTAGAAACACAATAGGGAAAAAACATGCTCAGCACTTGTCAAGCAGAAAAAATTCAAGCCTCGAGTTGAAATATTGAAGGATTCTATGGGCATCTTGGAGGCCAGGATGGCCAGACTTCATCTCTAATACTTCAGACATATTGTCCGGAGGGACCAAGCACTAAAGAAGGATATCATGTTTGGTAAGGTGGAGGCTCAGAGAAAAAGAGAAAGACCCCCAGTGAGATGGGTTGGCAAAGTGGCAGCATCAATGGGCTCAAGCGTGCCAACAATTGTGAGGTTGACCCAGGACCAGGCTTAGTGTTTTATTCTGTTGTGCATAGGGTCGCTCTGGCACCTAACAACAACCTGGGAAAATAATGAATGACACAAGAAATAGCAAAGGAAGAGAGAAGGAATACACAGAGTCACTATACCAAAAAGAATTGATGGATGTTCAATCATTTCGAGTGGTACCATATGATTCAAAACCGATGATATTGAAAGAAGAAGTCCATTCTGCATTGAAGGTATTAATGCAAAACAAGGCTCCAGGCATTTATGGAATACCACGTGAAACATTTCAACAAACTGATGCAGCGCTGGAGGCACTCACTCAACTATGCCAAGAAACTCGGAAAACAGCTACCTGGCCAGTTGATTGAAAGAGGTCCATATTTGTGACCATTCTAACAGAATGGGAAAATCATTTAACAACATCAATTGCAAATAAAATTCTGCTGAAGATGATTAAAAAGCGGTTGCTGCAGCACATGAACAGAAATTCAAGCCAGCTTCAGAAGAGGATGTGGACCTAGGGATATCATTACTGTTATCAAATGGATCTTGAGGGAAAGCAGAGAATACTAGAAAGAAGTTTACTTGTACTTTATTGACCACGAAAAGTCTTTCAACTATGAGGATCCTAACAAACTATAAATAACTTTGGGAAGAACAGGTATTCCAGAGCACTTCACTGTGCTCATGAGGAACTTGCACATACACCAAGAGGCAGTCATTCAAACAGAGAAAGGGGATCCTGAATAGTTTAATATCCGAGAAGTTGAATTATCTGAACAAGAACATGGCATTAGTAATGCAGGAAGACCCAATAAAAACCTGCGATATATGGAAGATACAACCTTGCTTGCTGGAAGTGAAAAGGACTCAAAATACTTACGGATAAAGATCAAAGACTACATGTCACAATAACAAACAGAACACAAAAGTCATCACAACTGCACCTACAAAGCAGATCATGATAAATGGAGAAAAGACTGAAGTTTTCAAAGACTTCATTTTGCTTGGATCCACAATCAACGTTCATAGTAGCAACAGTCAAGAAATCAAGCGATGTATCGCATTAGACAAATCTGCCGCACAAGACCTCTTTACAGTGTTAAAGAGCCAAGATGTCAGCATGAAGACTAAGATGTGCCTGACCCAAGCCACAGTGTTTTCAATCGTCTCATATGCGTGTGAAAGTTGAACAACAAACAAGAAAGACTGGAGAAAAATGGATTCATTTGAGTTATGGTGTTGGCAAAGAATACTGAAAACTGAACGTGCCATGAAAAATCAGAAGAACCAACAAATCTGTCTTGAAACGAGTACAGGCAGAATGCTCCTAGAAGGAAGGAGGGTGACTCTTTTTGTTTCATACTTAGAACATATTGTTAGGAGGGAGAAGTGGAAGGTTCAGCGAAAAAGAAGACCCCATCAAAATGGACCAACTTAGCAGCAGGAGCAATGACCTCACACATAATGACAACTGTGAGAACATCGCAGGAACAAGCAGTGTTTTGTTCTTTCATGTATAGGGTTACAATGAGTCGGAACGGACTTAATGACACCTAGCAACAACAACAAAGACCAAAAACATGAGAAATCAAATCTGAGTATCTTAAGACTTGGAAATATAAATGACCTCTCTAAGGGAAATCAACTTAGGATCTCTCAAATCTTGTAAATTGTAACTATTGAGAAAAGTGAAATGTTTTGTGATTTGTAAAGAGAGGCAGCATGGTAGATTATGGAGAAGACTGCAAGGTGGAAACACCTGTACACAGTGTATGCCCATAGCTTCTTATTGAGGGGCGATGGGAAATGGGAGGTAGGGGGCACTGCCGGTCCTCCTGGAGAATGTTGGATTGGTCCCTCTTTCTATTTCGGGTGCATCTCACTCCGTTAGGATGATTTGTAGTTGGTGGCAAAGCCAGCCTTGGGGCCAGAGATTTGAGACTGGTGATAAAACCGTCAGCCAAGATTTGCTACATCTTTTTTTCCACCCCCTAGTCTCCCATTAAAAATGATTTGTTGTTAGGATGAAACATGGGAAAACAAACGTGATTAAAATTTTCCCATATTAACTACCTGTGTGGCAATGGCAGGCAGGAGCCGAACTCTCTGGAAAGGCTTTGATTCAAATGTCTGGAAGGAAGACAGGCAGCTGGCAGATTCAGGGAGCAGAGCATAAGTCTGGGTCTGTTCTTTGCTGCCTCCTGCCCACCCTGAAGCCTTACTTCTTGGTTGACTCTAGTCCATTGATTCCAATAAACACAGGTACAGCTGATGAAGACTGGGTAGTTAATGGCAAACGTAGCAGTTCAAACCCACCAGCTGCTCCTCAGAAACCCTATACATACAGTTCACCTATCAGTGCCCAAAGTAGAAATTGACTTGACAGAACTTAACAACAGTTAATCAAGGATTAAAGGAGCCTGGGTGATGCAAATGGTTTGCATTTAACGACGTATTGCATTAGGCAAATCTGCTGCACAAGACCTTTTTAAACTGTTGAAGAGCAAAGACGTCAGCTTGAGGACTAAGGTGCGCCTGACCCAAGCCATGGTATTTTCAATAACCTCATATGGATGCAAAAGCTGGACAGTGAATAAGGAAGATCATAGAAGAGTTGATGCTTTTGAGTTATGGGGTTGGAGGAGAATACTGAAAGTGCCATGGGCTGCCAAAAGAACCAACAGATCTGTATTGGAAGAAGTGCAGCCAGAGTGCTCCTTGGAGGCCAAGATGGCCAAACTTCGTCTCTCATACTTCAGACATATTGTCAGTCGCTGGAGAAGGAGATCATGTGTGGTAAGTTGGAGGGTCAGAGAAAAAGAGGAAGACCCCCAATGAGATGGATTGGCCAAGTGGCAGCATTGATGGACTCAAGCATGGCAACAATAGTAAGGTTGGCCCGGGAATGGGCAGTGTTTCGTTCTGCTGTGCATAAGTTCGCTATGAGTCAGCACCGACTTGATGACACCTAACAACAACAACAACAACTAATGGAAAGGAGGCCTGATGTGGCGCCACTGCATAAGCACTAGACTACTAACCCCAGAGTTCAAACCCATCAGTAGCTCCTTGGAAACTCTATACAGGGTCGCTGTGAGTCATAACCAGCTCGATGGCATTAAACAACACCACCAACAATGAAGTGCTCCGGAATACCCATTCTTCCCAACGTTACTCATAGTTTGTTAAGATCCTCTCAGTTGAAAGACATTTCATGGTCATAAAACACAAGTAAACCTCTTTCTGATCTTTTCTGCTTTCACTAAGATCTATTTGGCTCAACTCCACTCAGCTGGTGCTATGGAAGAAAGACCTCATGCTCTGCTTCCATAAAGATTATAGCCAAGAAAACCCCACAGAGCTCAGCTCTACTCTTGAAAAACACATGAGTTCAGAGAAGGTAGGGCAAGGATGGGGGAGAAATGTGCTCTTCCTTGACTTCCCAGGAAGGGAAATATCTTTCATAGCTTTCAGAAATGTGACAGATCGGCCCCAAATCCACAAACTCAGTTACATGTATTGTGAAATGCACACTACAGATTTCATGTCTTTTAGAAGCCTTTTGCTTCCTTAAGGTCTGTGATAAATCAATTGTAAAAGAATCCAGGATTCTTCACTCCTTGTACCATCCCCTTTGAAGCTCCTCTCAATAAGAGGAAGAGTCTCGTTCTCAACTCTTGAATGTGGGTTGGTCCAGGGAGCTCAGCAGAACTGAGAATGTGACAGCTCCTAGGTCAGGCCTCAAGAGGCCTTGCATGCTCTCTTGTCAACAAGCTTGGGTTACTCATCTGGATACTGAGACACACGCTGCCCAGTCATCCCCATTCAACAACCAGCTAACATCGAGAGAAGGGATTGCGGCCAGTATAGGACAGTCAGTGCCCAGCCAGCCATGACCTGAGCAGAGATTCCTCCATTAACCCTGTCTCAGCGGACAGGGAACTCATAGGCAGTTTCCATGTGTCATTGCTTGCTTTCCTTGTAGTTACAGAGTTAGATCAATTGTCACTTTGGGATTATGGCACCATAAGGCTTGGGCCATTTCACACCTATGAGATGCCGATGAGTTACATCAAGAGAGGAATCAAGGTTACAAACTGTCCTTTAAACCTATTTTGTTCTAGGTCATGAAAATGTTTGCTTGCTCACTAGTTTGCAGCATTTCTGTCACAGAACAGGGGGAAGTCTGCCTCTCAGTGCCCGAAATAGAAATAAAAATTGAATTTGCATGCCCTCACTGTCAGTCAACCTGGTTATAAAGGGAAGCCCTGATCAGCCAGTTTGTGGCCAAGGAGCTTGACCTGGAAAACCATGTCAGTTTCATCTTCCCAAGACTTAGACAGGAGAGGAAATACAGAGGACCACTTCCTGGAGAAGGACATCATGCTTGGTAAAGTGGGGGATCAGTGGAAAAGAGGAAGACCCCCAGTGAGACGGAATAGCACAAAGGCATCAGCATTGTGAGGATGGTGTAAGCCTGGGCAGTATGTTGTTCCGTTGGAACAGACTCAAAGGCACCTAACAACAACAACATATGTATGAGCATATGGTAGACCTATATGAGTGTTTGGAGTTGTGGTGTGGCACGGTAGGATAAGCACTGGATTGCTAACCACAAGTTCCAACCCACTACTCACTCCTTGGAAACCCTATACAGGGTTTCTATGAACTAGAACTGACTCCATGGCATTTAACAGCAGCAACAACAACATATGAGTGTTTACTATAATGATGATGCTAATGATAACAATGATGTCACACCTGTTAATTGACTGGGAAGCATTTCAAGCAGGATGAAGAACAAATAAGGACCCAGTATAAATATATGCCTGGTACCCAGAGCAGGCTTAATCCCTCAGTCATAAGTGCATTTGGGGCAGGGTGACTGTATGCTTCGGTTTCCTGTCTACATCCCCTTCTTCCCTGTCTCTGAGTGTTTGTATCAGTTGGTATTTTGAAATGCAGAAACATTCCCAATTGACATGAAAGTCAGAGAAAATGCAATCTTATAGCTCGGATATATTCGTTTAGTTGCTGTGAGTGTTGGCAATGTGATTGATGGGAGTTTTATTGCAAATGTGAAAATCTGCATTCTTTTCTTCCCGTGTTGGCACATCAGATGTTTTGGTCTCACATAACATGTCCTGGTGCCTTGAAGATAATACAGCTCTAATGTCCTCAGTGGTGGTGCATCAAAGTCAGTGAATGCACCATTGCCTTGCATGACACAATGCCTGGGGCAGTGACATGCATATGCATGCTGCTTAGCAAAGACAGTAAACACTCCCAAGGCCCAAGACAGACAATGTTTGCCAATTTAACACCAATTCTCCTAACACTCTTTGAACACCTAGAAGGATGCAGTTTCAGGCAACACCATACCTGGTGTGTGGATGAGTGCGAACTAAACTCTTATTGAAGAAGTGAATGAGTAAATGAATGAATTCAAGCCTGTATGCTGTGAAATCATCAAGAAATCCATAATGCTTCCTCTCTGGGAAGCTGGACTTCCAACAACAATTACATCCAAAGGAAGATAGCTAGATGAGATGAATGCATGGCACAAATTCAAAGCTGTTACTCCAGCTGTTGCCAATATGACAAATGCAGGAGCCCAGGAGACAGAAAGATGAAACTCCACAGAGAGCATCAACTCAGTTTCAAGGACTGGCAGCAGGGTAACACAGGTGTGGTGAGGGAGGTCTTTGCTTCAGTCTGAGTGTTTCAGAAATCTTGATGTTTTCATGATGACTGGATTACTGCGGGAGTTAGGAGCTGAGCCACCTATGAGACCCCTTCAGTCTAGGGAAGGAGACACTAACAGCTCCTAGGATCGGCCTAGAGGACCTATCTGTCTTCTTGGCTGGTGTAGGTCCATGACCCAGCTCAGTGCCTGGCACACAGAGGCTGAACAGATAAAGACAATTGTAAAATATACTATCTTTATTATGGTATGGCACCTGGTGTGGTGCTGTGGGTAAATGCGTTGGACTGCAAAGTCAGTTTGAGCCACAAGGTTGGCAGTTCAAGCTCACCAGCTGCTCCTTGGACACCCTATACAGGGTCACTATGGATTGGAAATGACTTGATGGCACTTAATAACAACAACAACTACGGTATTATAATGTCATTTGCATTATCATGAAAATTATATATAGTGCAGCTATATAAGAAGCTCTGATAGCGTAGTGGTTACGAATCGGGCTGCGAACTTCAGGGTCAGCTGTTCAAAACTACCAGCCACTCTGCGGGAGAAAGATGAGGCTTTCTGCTCCCGTAAAGATTTACAGCCTCGGAAACCCTGTACGGGGTCGCTATGGGTCGGAACCGACTCGACAGGACTTAACAACACAACAACATATAGTAACATGTATGTGAAGGATGCCTGCTAGCACAGTATTGGCTGCAAACTGAAATATCGGTGGTTTGAACCCATCAGCCACTCCACAGGAGAAAGAGGTGACATTCTGATTCTGTAAAGATTGTTGTTGTTGTTAAGTGCCATCGAGTTGGTTCCCATTCATAGCGACCCTGTATAGGGTTTCCAAGGAGTGGCTGGCGGCCTTGAACCACTGACCATACTGTTCAAACCAACTTTGCAAAAAAATCCAACATACTATCCTGCAGCGCCACCCCAGGACCCTGGAATCGGTATGGGACAGTTCTACTCTATCTTCTTGGGTCGCTGTGGGTTGGAATGATCTCAACAACAATGGATACACATTGTTGTTGTTGCTAAGTGCCATCGAGTTGGCTCTAACTCATGGCAACCCTATATAGGGTTTCCAAGGAGCAGCTGGTGAATTTGAACCACTGACCTTGTAGTTCAAACCACCATGAAGTCCAGTATCACCAGCTGCTGCTTGGAAACCCTATACAGGGTCTCTATAGTAGGAATAGACCCAATGGCACTTAACAACAACCATAAAGTTGTGTGGGGAGGCAGAAGAAAGAAATTCCTTCAAATCTGGAGAAATTATGAAAGCTTTTATGGAAAACAAAGCATCAAAGGTGAGTCTTAAAGCAAAGGTAGAGGTGAACATTGTGCGATCCAGGCTGAGGAGATAAGAGGAGAAAAAGTCTAGAGAAACAGAAGTACCGAAGAATGATTCTCCAAGTGCATCCTAAGGAACCCTTTGTAGAATGATCAACAGAAAATCACCCAGAGTCAGAATCTCTGCTGATGGAGCTTATGAGTCTGAATTCAACAGGCTCCTCAGCCATTCTTCTGCAAGGCATTCTGAGAAGTATGGCACTGATGAAGAATACACACTATCCCATGGTCTGCCAGGAAAATGAATGTATTAGTCAGGATGCTCCTTGAAAGCATCGCTTACTTTGGACATGTTGTCAGGAAGAACCTGTCTCTGGAGAAGGACATCCTGATTGGTTGTTGTTGTTATGTGCCATGGAGTCGGTTCTGACTCATAGCAACCCTGTACAGGGTTTCTGAGGCTGTAAATCTTTACAGGAGCAGAAAGCCTCATCTTTCTCCCACGGAACAGCTGGCAGTTTTGAACTGCTGATGTTAAGCTTCACAGCCCAATTTGTAACCACTACGCTACCAGAGCTCCTTATCCTGCTTGGTAGAGTCAGTGAAAAGGAAAAGACCCTCAGTGAGATGAACAGCAATGGGCTCAAACACAGGACTGAGCCGACTCAATACCACCAAAACAATACATTTTGAGTCCCATTTCCAAAAGTACCAGGATTACTAATTCACTGAATCCTTTCAACTAGGAAGGCAGGTATCATTATTTGCATTTATAGCTGGGTACACAGAGGCTCATGGAGGTGGCGTGACTTGTTTGAGGCCATCCAGCTTGTAAGTAAGAGAGCCTGGATTCAAACACAGAACATCAGAAGTCAAACCTGCATTCTGAACTTCTACGAGGTTCCTCTTCTCTGAATGCAAGGCTGCAGGGCAGGGTAGCGAAGGGGAGCACTCAGAGGTGACTCTGAAAAAGTACATTCTGATAATAATTGTAGCAGAGATCGATAAAAACGATGATACTCTTCTATATCTTTAAAATGAAAAAAACAACACAGCACGCTGGCTGCTGCAGACTTTATCGGGAGGCTCTGATTAATGAGCAAAGCCCTGGACTTGGGTCCCTAATAGATGCCTGTTACACTGCAGATTTCCATCTCGGCGATGCACTGCCAGAACGTGCTCGGGCAGAAGGCCAGGTCCACTGTGCATCTGACCAGTCTCATTTCTGTTTTGAAATGAAAAGGTCAATAAGTACATCCATTCAATAGAGCAACTGGTGGCCAGGACACACAGTTAAAGTGAGTGTTAAACAGTCACGTGAACCAGCTTAGCACTGAATGTGAACTATGTGGGTGGACATTTCATTTGTGCTCAGATAGACCTGAAAAGCAGAAACAGTCAGCGTCAAAGGTCCAAGGTCACGAAGAATAAATAGACCAAGGTGGCCAATCTCCCTTAATGTTCCACAGTCCCACCTGCCTTCCTGACCCCACTTGGCTACCTGAAAATTTCAAGGTTGGGAAATCATTACCAGAAGATCTGGTCAATCAGAAGTTTAACTTGCCCCTTTGTTTATTTCAGTTCCCTTTCAAATGTCACCTTTTGAAGAGGAAGACTTACTGGGAATAGCATGGCCTCATGCCAACTAGCTGGCCTTCTACACCCACTTACTCTGCTCTGTCTTCTTAATTCTTACTGACATGCATTATCACGTTATTTATTTGCTCTTTTGTTTAACTCCTGCCTCTTCCCACTAGATGGTGGAAACATTTGTTCTCCTCCAGTTTCCTAACATGCAGAACAGTCCTGTTATACAATGAATCCAAACCGATCCTGTGTGTGTCTAAGTGGAACTGTGTTCCACAGGGTTTTCAACAGCTGATTTTTCAGTTTTAGATCACCAGGTCTTTCTTCTAAAGGAAGCCAAACCTCCAACCCTTCAGGTAGCAGCTGAGTACATTAACTGTCTACCACCCAGAAACACCTCAGACATCCATGTCTAATGATAGAGCAACATGTTGGCATAAAGGAACCCTATATTCCAGAGAAGCAACTTCATCCTCAGTCCTAACTGTCAGTTAAGGAGCCCAGGTGGTACAGTGGATTAAGCACTGGGCTTCCAACTGCAAGTTTGGCCATTCAAACCCACCAACCACTCCATGGACGAAAGACGAGGCTGTCTCCTCCTCTAAAGGCTGACAGTCTTGCAAACCCTACACAGGGTTGCAATGAGCCAGAATCAACACAATGGCATAATGGGTTTGGTTTACGGTTTTGCTTTGTTTGTTAATTAGTTATATCATGAACTAATATCATTAACCAGGAATCCTGGTGTAGTACTGTGGGACCACGCACTGGTCCCGAAGGTCATTGATTCAGATTCACCAGCCACTCCTCAGAAACCCTATACAGGGTCACTGTGAGTCAGAGTCACCTCAAAGGCACTCAACAACAACAACAACAATATCATTGAAACTTTTTTCCTTTCCAGTTAAATTCTGTTCAAACTTTGACTGTGGTTTACTGGGCTTCTGGTTCTGGCTGAGGTTTCTAGCCCAGCTCACCCCATCTTCACTCTTCCTCCAAATATTCCTTCAGCTGGCAATACCATCCAACCCACTCCATTGTTGGGAGCCTCTGGGTGATGCAAGCAGTTAATACCCTTGGCCACTAACTGAGAGGTCTAAGTTCACCCACAGGTACCTTGGATGGAAGAAAGTTCTGGTGATCTAATAATAATTTTTAAAAAATCAGCCATTGGAATTCCCATGGAGCACAGCTGTCCCGTGATACACTATGGGCTGCTATCAGTCAGTGTCCACTTGGCCGTCATTAGTTATTCTGCTACCTTCCAGCCTGCTACCGTCAAGGTTACCGTTTCGAAACTTCCAGCTGTTCCGCGGGAGAAAGATGAGGCTTTCTGCTCCCGTAAAGATTTACAGCCTCGGAAACCCTGTACAGGGTTGCTACGAGTCAGAACCGACACCATGGCACATAACAACAACCACCACCTTCCCGCCCTCCTCTGCACCGGCGCAGCTAGAAACACTCTCATTCTTTGCCTGGGTAATGACTATGCATGCTTCTCTTCTCAGTTTAAACATGGCTGCTTTCCCCCAGCACTCAGGCTCAACAAGCATCCTGCTCTCTACCTTCTGTCACACTGGGACATTTGTCTGCCAGGTGATGTCCGCATAGACTGTGTGCTCCATGAAGCAGGGACGGTGTTTTCTTCCCAGCTACAGACCCTTAGCACATAGCGCAGCATTGGGTGGGGTCAGAGCTCAATCAATGACCCCTTTCTGAGTGAGTGAATGCATGCATGAATGAATGAATGAATGAATGCACATGAGAGCCTTGATATTATTCTGGGTGGTGCCCATGGTTACTGTGCTTGGCTGATAACCAAAAGGCTGGCAGTTCGAGTCCACCCAGAAGTACCTCAGAAAAAATGCATGGTGACCAACTTCGAAACAATCAGTCATTAAAAAGCCTATGGAGCACAGTGCTTCTCTGACACACACGTGGGGTTGCCAGGAGTTAGAAATTACTCAATGGCAGTTTTTGTTTTGTTTTGTTTTTTCATTATTTTACACTGAAATTGCCTCCAAAATACAGCATGGGTAGACCACCCCCAGCCCCCAAATGTAGTGTCCAGGATAGATGGGTGATTTTAGCCTCCCTCAATCCCCAGTTATTTTCTGGGTCCAACCCCAAACTACATCCTCTTATCACCTAGGAACTCTAGCCCCAGAGAGGGGTTCATTCAAGGATCTGGCCAAGAAACAACACTTTTGTTTCTGGAATGTGAAAACACACAATGAACTCAGCATCTGGGATGCTAGCAGAATGTGAAGCAATCTAGAGAACTGTGCTGAGATGGCAGAGCCAGGAGACCAAGGGGAGGAAGCCACACCAGCGTTATAGTCACTGAGGACACCAGAGCTGGTCCGAAGACCACGGGGCAGGAAGAGAAAGGAGCTGAGTTTTTGTGTATGTTGTGGCAGGGGGGTGGGGAGGTGGAGTGGTGAGCAAAGACATGGAAACCTTTTACGGTTTTGAAAAATACTTCTTACAAAAATCATAAACACATGCAACAATGGCCTATCATTAACAACCCAAATATAGCAAATGTTTGTATTTAGCTGCACGTCTTTTGGGACTAAAAGAGGTGGGCTTCAGAGCCTTCCTTCTTCCCACAACAGAGCAGCCTCATTATATTCCAAGGGGAGATGGACGGCACATTAGGAGGATGGGCTTTGTCGTCAGACAGACCCGAGGAACCATATACGAATACACTGCCTTATGGCAAGATGCTTGTGCCTTAGAGTCTTCCCGTATAAACTGGACATAAAAATGGAACCCATCTGTCTGTGCTGAGAGGATTACATGAAGTAAAAGTGGTCAGTTATGAACACTGAATCTGGTGCACTAAAGCTGTCTGAGTTGTTGTTGTTAGGTGCCATCGAGTCGGTACCAACTCATAGCGACCCTATGCACAACAGAACGAAACACTGTCCGATCCTGGGCCAACCTCACAATTGTTACCACACTTGAACCCATTGAAGCTGCCACTTTTCCAATCCATCTTGCTGGGGGTCTTCCTCTTTTCTCTGACCCTCCACATTACCAAACATGATATCCTTCTCCAGTGATTGGTTCTTCCTGACACTATGTCCAAAGTATGAGAAATGAAGTTTGGTGATGCAGGCCTCTAAGGAGGACTCTGGCTGCACTTCTTCTAACACAGATTTGTTTATTCTTTTGGCAGCCCATGGTACTTTCAATAGTCTCCTCTAACATCAAAACTCAAATGCATCAATTCTTCTATGGTCTTCCTTATTCACTGTCCAGCCTTCACATGCATATGAGGTTATTGAAAATACCATGGCTTGGGTCAGGCGCACCTTAGTCCTCAAGCTTTGCTCTTCAACACTTTAAAAAGGTCTTGTGCAACAGATTTGCCTAATGCAATATGTTGTCTGATTTCTTGACTGCTGCTTCCATGAGTGTTGATAGCTGATCCAAGAAGAATTAAGTCCTTGACAACTTCAATCTTTTCTGTCAGTCCATCACTCGTCTGTCAGTTTGTCGTACTGTGCTGGTTTGTGAGTTGCTGTGATTCTGGAAGCTATTCCACCGGTATTTTAAATACCAGCAGGGTCACCCGTGGTAGACAGGTTTCAGATGAACTTCCAGACAAAAAAAGACTAGGAAGAAGGAGTGACGAACTACTTCCGAATATTTAGTCACTGAAAACCTTACGAATAGTAGAGATACACTGTCAGATCTAGTGCTGGAAAATGAGCCCCTCAGGTTGGAAGGCATTCAAAATGCAACTGGGGAAGAGCTGCCTCCTCAAAGTAGAGTTGACCGGGATGACGTGAATGGAGTAAAGCTGTCCGAGTAGCTACCATTATTATTCATATAACAGTAGCAATAACTTTCTCCCCACATTATTATTATCACAGTGAATGGAATTGTTTACCCAATCCCCTAGGGTGTGGGAATGAGTAGACAGGCCTAGGAGTCATCAGAAGAAGAGTAAACACCAGAAGAATGAATAGGAAGAATGTTATTGTTGGTTGGTGTTGTTCAGTTCACAGTGACTCCATGGAGCCAAGTAGAACTGACCCACAGGGTCTTCTAGGCTGTATTGTTTATGGGAGCGGATCACCAGGTCTTTCTCCTGCAGAGCCAATGAGTGGTTCAGATCAACAACTTCTTGATTAGCAGCTGAGCACTTATCCACTGCATCACCAAGGTTCCTTAGGAAGAATGTTAAGATGGCAAATGCTTTGTGACATACACACATAATCTGCTATAAGGATGATAAAGGAATTTTCCCACAAACTTTTTGAAGCCCCCTCATACATTTAGCACCATAAGGAAATATTTAAAAATAGAAGAATGGATGGTTTCTAGCAAAAGTTGATATGTCAACAGGGTGTGCCAACATAATTTCAAAGGAACAAGGGCAGAGGGGGGCTGGAAGGTGACAGAGGGATCAGTAGGAGGACAGAGATTCTCTCTTGGGATAACCAACCAAATTATTTCACTGGACTGGGGACAACTGTAATGGATAAAGCCACATCACCCAGAGTGTTG
>NW_006408596.1:8848576-8902525 GCF_000296735.1 Chrysochloris asiatica
GGAACACTCTGGCTGCGCTTCTTCCAACACAGATCTGTTGGTTCTTTTGGCAACCCATGGTACTTTCAATATTCTCCTCCAACACCATCACCCAGAGTGGTATGATACAATGTCATTTAAATCCTGTTACTCCTTTCATCAAAGCCCTGAAGTATATAAGAACACTCAAACTTGCAGACAGTACCTATTTGACCTAGCTTCAATGGCTTGATCATCACTATTTGACTAGAAGAAGATTTTAAAACACTGATAAAGGAAACAAGTGTATATTTGATGAACTTGACCTATATTTATGGATGTAGTAGTCCAAAACAGCAATTGGGAGGGAAGGTGTCTTCATCTTATCCCCTCTGTATACAGGGTTAATAGGGACAGGCAACTTAGACACTGGTGACCTTAAAGTGAGGAGTCTATAAAGGCATGAAGTGACAGGCTTACAAGTTTTCAAGAGGGAGTTTAGTTTTAGAGTGTGGGGAAAGGTAGAATCCCCATTGAATAATTTTCATTTTGTCTAGATGGGTCAGGTGAAAGGAGATGGGGATAAAATTCTTATGATTCAATAGTAATTGTTATCATGACTAACTGCGATTGTCACAACTGTAAAGGTAGAAGTTTTGTAACATAAAGTGGGGAGTAGTTAATCTTGCAAATTCCAGGAACAGAGGACCCTAGGACCATCAAGGGAGAAGAACATAAGTGGAATATGGAACCCTATCCAGAGAAGCAGCAATGCTAGAGATGAAGGCAGAGATGATGACATGGAGAGAGGGAGCAGCTGAGGACTCTAGACTTATGGGAAGAGAGGTACTGAGTGCTGATGGCCAGGAGGCAGACTTACAGAATATGGCCTTTGGTTGTTTAAATTACTATATATTACTGAGTGTTTTGTATATATCTTGCCCACCCTCACCCCTCAAAAAAACCCTGAGGGAACAGAAACAAATACTGTTAAATGATGATGTATGGAGGGGATTGTAATCATTGCAGTGAAACAATGTGTAAAACCGATGTTCCCCCATGTAAACTATCACTCAATTCACAATAAAAACTACAAAATTTTTTTTCTAAAAGCAAAACAAAAATAAAAATAAACCCTGCAGTGGTAGCTGTCAGCCTCAAGAATAAATCTATTTCTCCTAATTGGGGTCTCCACCATCCGTCTGCCAGTTTGCCCTGTTCTGGTAGCTCAAATGTTGCTGTGATATTGGAAGCTATGCCAGCAGGGCTTCAATTACCAGCAGGGTTACCCATAGTAAACAGATTTCAGTGAAGCTTTCAGACTAACAGAGACTAGGGAGAAAGACCTGGTGATCTACATCTAAAAGTTAACTGATGAAAACCTTATGGATCACAGGAGAACCTTGTCTGACTCACTTGCCTTGGGTACAACATGAGGAATGATCAACCACTAGAAGAGGACATTGTGTCCAGTGAAGTGAAGGGCCAGGGTGGGCAAGGGAGAACCTTTGGTGGGACGGGGTGGCACAGAAGACACATGATGGCCTTGTACATGCTGGCCATGATGACAGTGATGCGGGACCAAACAACGCTTAGTTTCTGTTGTATGTAAGGCTTCCAAGAGTCATGGCTGGCTACTGAGCAGCTCTTTCTGTCTCAAATGCTGCCTTAAAAAGCCCTACCTGATTTGGCGCCTGGCTCCCTCTCCGACCACATCTCCTACCAGCCTCCCCTTTACTCACAGTCTAACCACACCATCCTCTTGGCTATCCTTCAAGCTTGCCTGGAATGCCCACATCAAAATTCCCTTCCCCAAGTCTTTGCATGATGTACCCTCCATTATTCGGGGCTTTATACACCATCCCTTCTGAAAGGCCTTCACTGATCATCTTGTCTGAAAGAGGTCCCCTTCATACCACCAACGCCCCATTACCCCTATTCCTTACCTGTTCTGTATATTATCACAGCATGCACATCTATAAGAAGTCACACACGGATCTGTTCACTGTCTGTCTGTCCTACGTAAAGCATAAGCTAGGACACTAAGTCTAAAGGTTAGTGGGGTTGTTAAGTTCTGTTTAGTCAGTTATGACGCACAGCAACCCTGTGGGTTTTCCAAGGAGTAGCTGTTGGGTTTGAACCACTGACCTTCCATCTTATTGGAAAGTTGAGCTGATTGGTGGTTACATGGCGTGGAGTCAGCTCTGACTCATGACAACCATGTACAGAGTTTCCAAATCTTTAAATCTTCATGGGAACTGAAAGACTCATCTTTC
Organism: Chrysochloris asiatica; assembly: GCF_000296735.1. Taxonomy (NCBI): domain Eukaryota; kingdom Metazoa; phylum Chordata; class Mammalia; order Afrosoricida; family Chrysochloridae; genus Chrysochloris; species Chrysochloris asiatica. The sequence goes on from NW_006408596.1 coordinate 8,850,811, forward strand.
TTCTGTGCAGTGGATTGTGGACTTGAACTGTGGACCTTGTGGTTCATAGGCCAGTGCTTATCATATGAAACGACTGCAAGCCCAAGTAAAAAGGTATTGCTACAAAATCAAAGAAACCTTTATTAAACAAAAATATAAAAAAAACTTGAAGTTGTTTCATGGCATCTCCTCCATCTAGGTCTCTACATTTCTGAAGGTGGTGTTTCCATCCCTTTATCTCTTCCCCAGGAGTTCTGGTGTGCATGGTTAATGCACTGGAACACAAGGTTGGTTTGAACTACACGGTCAGTGGTTCAAGCTCACCAACTGCTCCTCAGAAACCCTATACACAGGGCTATGGGTAAGAACAGACTCGATGGTTCTAAACAACAACAACAACCACCCTTCCCCAAGACAAGGTGCTTTCTGGTTGGCACCATGCTAAAACAGTAGTTTTGACACCCTTGAGACATTCAAATTGTGTTCCGTTTAAATGTTCTTTGAGTTTTGGGGAATAAAGAAGTCTAAAGGGGTAAGATCAGGGCTGAATGGTGGATGGGATAAGACTTCCCAGTGAAATTCTCATTGGACAGATTTCACCAAAATAGTACAAAAAAGAACCAAGAGACGAGGAGGAAATTTTTGGTAAGGAAATATCAAACAAAGGACTAATCTCTAAAATTTATAGAAATTTTCAACACCTCAGAAACAAAATGATAAAATAATCCAACTTTTAAATGGGAAGAGAACATGAACAGACACTTCACCGAAGAAGACATCCAGGCAGCCAATAAATATAAAGAAACATTTACTATCTTTAGCCATTGCTGATACTGTTAAGTGCCATTGAGTCGGTTCTGACTCAGTGACTATGTATAGAGTTTCTACTTCTTGGAAATCTTATACTGGGTTGGAGTCAACTCAATGGCACTTAACAACAAGCAACAATGGCTACTGGAATCCTGGTGTGGTACTGTCCAATAAACACTGGACTGCAAGTTCACTTTGAACCCCAAGATTGGCAGTTCAAACTCAGCAGAACCTCAGAAACCCTATACAGGGTCGCTATGAGTTGGAACAGACTCGACAGCACTTAACTACAACAACAACAACTATTACAGATAAGCCCTGGACTTATCTATAATGCACTGCAAGGTAGGTGGTTCAAACCTACCAGCCGCTCCTTGAAAACTCTACACATGGTCTCTATGAGTTGGAACCAACTCAATGGCACTTAACAACAACATTGCAAAAACTCAAGAAAATTTTTTCATAAACAGACATCCTTTGATGGTTACTAGGGGTGAGAGGGGAAAGGAGGGTAACTCACTAGCTACAGGGTAGACACGAGTTTACTTGGATGGAAGAAAGACAATACACAATAAGAGGGAGGTCAGCAGAGAAAGATGGAGGCAGGTGAAGACACAGATAGATGGAGTGTGAGAGTTAAAGGCAACAGGTGTACTACTGTTGCAGACGTGATTCTATCATACCAGTAACATTTGCAGATGCATGAATACACATGCAGCTGAACAGGGGGTGGGAGGGAGAGTGGGAGTAAACCTACAAATAAAGATAATTATAGGTTTCATGGAGGATATTTGTATATGGGTACTTACCTTTGCTGCAAATACAGCCATGAATGTGGCAGAGCATACAGGAGGCAAATTTATGAAAACTTGTTGTTGTTGTCATTGTTAAGTGCTGTCAAGTTGGTTCTGATCCATAACAACCCTGCATAGGGTTTCCAAGGAACAGCTGGTAAGCCTGAACCACCAACCTTGCAGTTCAAATGACTTTGCAGTCTGACGCATTAGCCCACAGCGCCACACTAGGACTCCACGGAAACTTCTTTGACACAAGCAAATAAATGAGTCACTAGGCCTGTGAGCTCAGGACCACAATCTCAGGGAACATCAAGATCAATGGTCATAACATAATTCACAAGTATAATCTTCTACAACCTACTTTGTTGAGTTGCAACTCAGGTCTTAAAAACTACTGAGTGGTCATCTAAGGGGCAGTTCAAACTCAGTTTCTCTTCCTGTCTGGAGAAACAAAGTGTGCAGAGAATCAAAGACACACGGAAACAGTTGGTCCAGTGGATTAATGGACCACACGAACATTAGTTTTCACAACCCTGAGACGAGAAGGACTAGATGATGCCCAGCTACCACTACCAACTGTTATGAAAGGGATCACATTAGAAGGTTCTAGATAGAGTAGGAGAAAATGTGGAACAAAACTCAAAATCATAAAAAAGAGCAGGATTACTGGTTATACAGAGACAGGGAAAACCCTGAGACTAGAGCCCTTGGGCATCCTACAGATCTGGAAATGAACTTAAGTCCATGGCTCAATTTTCAGTCAAACAAACAGAGCAGTCTGGAAGGGGAACAATACTGCCAGTAGGGAGATATGCACCCCTTAGAATCTTCAACCACTTGAGAACACAAGGGCAGCAATTATCCAAGGGCAAAATGCAGGAGGACGAGGAAAGAAAGAGGACTAGAAAACAGGATACACAGGAAAAATGGGATAAGAGATGTTACACAGGGGGGTTGCCATCAGTGACATGAAACCAAGCATGTATGAATTGTTGAATTAACAACTGATCTATTCTGTAAACCTTCACCCAAGTCACAATAAAAAGTTACAAAAAAGTTCCCACAGGACAGACCTTGCTGCCCTTCCTACCCTTGCAAAATGAGTAATCAGGGGTACTTTCATGATGGAAAAAAAAAGGAATTCCTTGGCATAACTTTCCTGGCCTTTTTCTCATTAATGCAGTTGTTTCCAATTTTCCAGAAACTTCTTCATAATAAGCCCTGGTGATCACTTTGTGTCCTTTGAGAAAGCCTATCAAGATGACATCATTAGAACCCCCCAAATTAGTCACCCTAACCTTGTGAGCTGACTTCTTTGCCTTGAATTGAACTGACCCAACTGATCCCCTCAGAAACCAGTGTTTGGATTGGACTTTTTTTTTTTTTTTTTTTTTTGAAGGCACCCTAACAAGAATAAGATGTGTAGTACTAGGAGAAAGTATCTGCAGCCACCCACAAATCATAGAGACAAGTTTTAAACACGTTTTGTTTGGAATAAACCTGTTCATGTATGAACTGGAACCCTCCTAGGGATATATCCTGAAACTCGTATGTACAAAGGAGCCTCTCTTCTTGTTCACTGATGCATTTCTGGAACAATGTCTGGGATACAGTAGCAGCTCATTCTGTCTGTGGAATGAATGAGCTGATCTCTTACCATGCCTGAGAGGCTGTCCAGAAAGTAGACTAAGTCCATGCTAGCCTTTCTGGTTGAGAGCAACAACTTGAGCATTCAATGAAATTCTGACTCCATTGCTTTCTACCTGCATGATCCTGGGCCTCTCTAGGCCTTACTAGACCTCTATATGCTTTAGTTGGAATCCTGGTGTGGCGCTGTAGGATAAGCACTGAACTGACAACCACATGATTAATGGTTCAAACCCACCAACCACTCTTTGGAAACCCTATACAGGGTCGCTGTGAGTCAGACCTGACTCAACAGCACTTAACAACAACAACAACATGCTCAACATGCTTTAGTATAGAATCTACAAAATGGAGAGATATCGGAATCTCCTTTACGTTCTGTTGTGAGAATTAAATAAGACTTTGCATGTAAATTGCTTAGAAGATTGACTTAGAAAGTCCTCGTTAAAAGTTCTGTCTTCTTATTTAACCAATTCTTCAAATCATTCTCCCTCCTTTCGCTAATTATTTCAGCCACTTACTCATTCAAACGTCCATCCATTCTTTTGTTCTTTGTTTAGTACACGCTTTTATCCAGTGATTCCATTCACTCCCATGCATCATCTACCCATCTATTCATGCTTTAAATAAACATTTATCAAGCTTGTTTTGAAGACCTTGAAACAACAGTAAGAAAGAGGAGAAATATGAGATTAAAATTGCACCAGCATTTAAACAGCAAACGTCCTGTTTTTCAATGCCCTTCTGGACATAGTCCAGTTATGTTTGGGTGCAGACTAGAAAGTGTGATCCTTTCCAGATCAGGGATACAAGGTCAAGAATTCAGTGTCAACCTCTCTAGCTCCCTGCAACTTGGCCTCCTTCCCCCTCTCAGCTTGCATTAGGGTTTGGTTTGCAAATAGAGCTAATTTCATCTGGGCCAGGGGAACACACTTTGCTGTAACCTTGAATGCTACTTTAATCTCTCCATCTCCCACACTCTGGGAGGCATTGCTTCCCAGGGTCTGAAAACAACCAGAGCTCATTCCTGAAGCATCATTCTTTACAAGTCTACAAGGTGTGGAAGCCAATGCAGTCTCAGCAGGGATGATACCAAAGACAATCATATTAATGATGCTGAGACTAAACACACTGTCAATGAGTTATGTTGTGATGATGCTAAACATACCTACCTACTAACTCAGCAGGAGAAAAAGACCAGGTGAACTTGCTCACATAACAGTGACAACCAAGAAAACCCCATAGACAGTTCTACTCTGTCATATAGAGTTGACATGAGCAGAAAATGGACTTGAAGTCACCTCAATAACACCACCAAAGAGAACAGGGTGCTAACCAGGTTTCAGCAGAGCTTTCACAGTAAGACGGACTACGAAAAAAGGCCTAGTCATCAACTTTAGAAACTCACTCAGAGCAAACCCCCTAAATCACAATGGCTCTGTTGACAACGGGTCACAGGGTGGCACAGCACACAACACTGTTTCAATCTCTTGTCCATGGGGACACCGTGAGTCAGAAGCTTGACTTGATGGCATCTAATAACAACTGGTGTGGCGCTGTGGGTTAATGTGCGGGACTGCCAAGTTGGTTTGAACCTCAAGATTGGCCGCCCAAGCTCACCAGCTGCTTCTTGGAAACCCTATATAGGGTCGCTATGGGTCAGGACTGACTCAGTGGCACTTAACAACAACAATAACAACAAAAACATATGTCAGGAATCAAAATGATATTCAAATCATTTCACAATTGGGTCAACCCAACCAGTCAGGAGTGGATCCCCGTCCCAAATGACCAATGCCCTACCAACTCATATCTGCCCTGTTTAACGTAACTATCAATCATGAAACTGATTAATCTACTGTGCTATGGACCCATTTTACAGAGGCAGATAAAGGAGGTTCAAAATCAGTTACAGAGTAGGTAAGCAGATCTGGGATTTCCTGAGTTATGGACTTCCTTGCTCACTATTATTTTGCATATTTATTTTTGTTCATAATGAAAATGTTTGCTTTACTTGATAAATGCCTTAGCTGTGATTTCCCCCCATCATTTTAGAAAATAAATTACGTAGTTGTTGTAGGTGTTGAACACACACACAGAACTTACATCAGTTTAATATACACTTCAGTGACACTGATTACATTCTTCAGTTACAATCCTTGTCATCCTGAGTTGTTGCATTTCTGAGTTGTTCCTCCCTGAATAGTGTCATCTCTCTGCCCTCTAAGTCTCCTATCTAACCTCTGCAGGCGCTGTTGTCAATTGGAGTCCTGGTGTGGAGCTGTGGGTTATTGCACTGGACTGCAAGGTTGGCTTGAACTTCAAGGTTGATGATTCAAGCTCATCAGTCGCTCCTTAGAAGCCCTATAAGAGTCAGTATGAGTAGAAATCGACAAAACAGCACTTAACAGCAACAATAACAAGCAAGTTCTTTAAAAGAGCACAATGTTCAAAGCACACAGTCTTCACCATTTAAGCTAAACTATCCTTTCATTTTAAGAAGACTCTAGGATATTTTTGGTTTCAGGTTCTAAGATTATTTCAGGGCAATAGCTTCCTGGGTTCAGCCAACTCAATGGCTCTAGAAAGTTGAGATTCCATGAGACTCTACTTTCCCCTTATTGATCAGCAGTCTTCTATACAATTATTGAGCAAAATGTTCAAGAATGGTAGCTGAGCACCATCCAATTCTTTTAGTCTCAGGGCAAAGAAGGCAGTTGTTCATGGAGTCTTGCATGCAATTAGCCACACATTCCATAGCCTTCTACTCCTCCTAACCCACAGTAAAGTTAAAAGAATGGTTGTTTGGTTGGTTATGTGCCATGGAGTCAGTTCCGAAGTATAGTGACCCATTATAGGTAGGACTTCTGAGACTGTAAATCTTTGCGGGAGCAGAAAGCCTTATCTTTCTTTGGCAGAACAGCTGGTAGTTTCAAACTGCTGACCCTGAGGTTTGCAGCCCAACTGGTAACTACTACGCTACCAGAGCTCGCTATAACTATTACTCTTTGCCTAGATTCATCAAATTCTCTCTCGCCTACTTCTCCCTCAGGACACACACATGCATGTATATATCATTTGTTCTCGATAACATTTGTGAGTTACACACACACACACACCATCATGGTTTCCCCGGCAACTTCATCATCTGCACACTCCAAACCATTATCTCCACATCAGCCTGTGCAGTGACCCAACTCAGAACTTTCCTGCCTGCCCAGCCAGAAGTGATATCCCCTGGGTTTCTACACATACTTCTGCCTGTTGTTGTTAAGTACCATGGAGTCGGTTCCGACTCATAGTGACCCTGCACAGGGTTTCCAAGGCTGTAAATCTTTACAGGAGCAGTATTTCTGCCTTTACCACCTTTTAAGGAGTCAGAGTAGTATGACAGTTTAGAGCTTAGCTGCTAACTGGAAAGTTGGTGATCTGCTTGGGTAAAGGGTGCAGTTCTATTCTGTCATATAAGGTCACTAGGAGCTGGAATTGACTTGCAGCCACTTAATAACAACAGCACCCCCTAAAGGAAGACACTTCACACCAGCCCCGCTGCAAGAATGTATCACAGGCTGGCAAGAGCCCATCATTAGGATGGGACGAGTCCATCAAAACGTTTCTTTAGTAAAAGTATGAGAAGTTAACAGGCACTAAAGCCGATGTGGTCACGTAGATTCAAGAGCCACTGTGTAGGTTGAAGCCACGAGGAAGAACAAGGAAGATGGACCTGCTGCATACAGGTAAGTTAGAAAAAAATAACAACAGGTAGTGAATATTGAACATACTCAGCACACTTCAGTCATTAACCAGTTTAATACTGATGGGGTGCTGTAGGATAAGCACTCGACCACAAAGTCAATTTGAGCTGCAAAGTTGGCAGTTTAAACTCACCAGCCTCTCCTTGGAGCCTATACGGTGTTACCACGAGTCGGAACTGACTCGACAGCACTTAACAAAAACAAAAGACAACAATATACACATGGATGGGCAGACTGTTTGCATTCGGTTATTAACTGAAAGGATGGCAGTTTGAACCCATCCAGTGGCACTGCAGAAGAAAGTCCTTGGCAACCTACTCCCTTAAGATTACAGCCATCGAACACCCTATGGAGTGTACTTTTACACTGACACACGTGGAGTTGCCATGAGTTGGGGTTGTTTTTCCTAGGAGGAAACTGAGGCACAGAGCTCACCGGAGATTACACAGTACCTGGAGGGCTTACCCCTGCTGTTCTGCACTTGAGCTACATGGAGCTTGTTTTCATGAAAGCAACTCTAAGTAAAGAACCCGTCCTCACCTGTGTTTTCAACATGCCTATACCTGGGACTTGAAAGATGAGGCTTTCTGCTCCCGTAAAGATTTACAGCCTCAGAAACCCTGTACAAGGTCGCTATGAGTCGGAATCGACTCCACGGCACATAACAACAACAACAACAACAACTACCTGGGACTGGATTTCTTCAAGAACAGCACCGCCAACATTCTGCCCCATTGCCTGCAAATTTCAAAGGCACACGGACTTCCCAGGGAGGCAAGGATGATGCGTGGAGATGACTCATACACGGTCAGTGTTTTAATTTGCATAAACTCTCTTGGACAGTTTCCTTGTTTAGATGTCTCCTAGGCTTTATAAAAGGAACCTTCGTAGCGTAGTAGGTTATGCATTGGGCTGCTAACTGTAAGGTCAATAGTTCAAATCCACCAGGCGCTCCATGAGAGAAAGCTGAAACTTTCTGCTTCATAAAGATTTATAGCCCCAGAAACCCTAAACAGGGTCACTGTGAGTCGGAACCGACTCAGTAGCACACAGCAGTAGCACCAGCAGCAGGCTTTATACATGTAGACTAAAATATGCCAAAATTCTCAACACTTTTCCCCTGTGATTTCACACAACAGAACCCAATTCCCAGAAAAGATCCATCCTAAGCTTCACAGGTTTGAGTTCTACAGCAGAGTTTCAGGGAACTAACGCTTGTTTGATCAGGTAGAGGCTTTTGTTTTTGTTCATTCTCAGGTGAACGATTTTCATAAAATTATCATTCTTCGACGTACACTGAACATCAGTGACAGCAAACATAATTGAATCTCTCTCTGATGATTTAGGAGGTACTTCTGAATGTCACTCCCCTTTAGTCAAGACTATAAAAATAAAATAAAAAGTCTAGATAATCAAATGAAAGCCTTACATTTGCTTATTGGCGCTTTCTGGGTGTTAACATGGCTGTAGGACAAAGTCCAAAGAGACATGTCACATCTGGTATCTGGAGCTGTTTTTCAGGATGATCTGAGCTGCACTGATAGTGTGGAGAGATGCTGAGCCCCACTGTCTGGGATCAGGCAACGGATTCTGTAGAAAGAGTCCTCAGCAGAGCTTAGCGTGGCCAGACACTGGTCTCCTTGCCGAATTCCATGGTAACTGGGGAGAGTTATGGATAGAATTCCCACCAGGTAGAGGCATCCTTAAAGGAGCCCTAGTGGCATCCTTGTTGAGTGCTCAGCAGCTACCTGACAGGTCGGGGGTTCAAACACACCCAGAGGCTCTGTAGGGAAAAGACATGAAGAACTGCTTCCATCAAGATTGGTGGTGATGGTGGTGGTGGTGGTATGCCGTGGAGTCGGTTCTGACTCATAGTGACCCTGTTAATGGTTCTAAGGCTGTGAAACTTTACGGGAGCAAAAAACCTCACCTTTCCCCTGCAGAGTGGCTGGTGGATTCGAACTACTGATCTTGCTGTTAGCGGCCCAACGGGTCACCCACTACACTACCAGGGCTCATTTCCATAAAGATTATTGTTAAGTGCCATCGAGTCACTTCCAACTCACAGTGACCCTGTATAGGGTTTCCAAGGAGCAGCAGGTAGGTTTGAACTGCCAAACTTGTGGTTAGTGTTGTTGTTGTTGGGAAGTGCCATCGAGTCAGTTCTGACTCATAGCAACCCTGTATCGGATTTCCAAGGAGCAGCTGGTGGGTTTGAACTGACAAACTTATGGTTAGTGTTGCTGTTTTTGTTGGTAAATGCCATCAGAGTCAGTTCCAACTCATAATGACCCAATATCGGATTTCTAAGGAGCAGCTAGTGAGTTTGAACTGCCAACCTTGTGGTTGGGGCTGTTCTACTGACACATGGGGTGCTCTAAGTTGGAACTGGCTTGGTGGTAGCCCTGATCAAGAACAAAGTTGCTTTCAAGCTCAGTGATATGTATGGTATGTTTATAACACAGTGTTATGTGCTTAGTAAGAGCTCAGTACACGTTATTAAGGAAATGACCTGAGAGGAGACAACATCTACTTGTCCGGTTATCTCATAAATATTCTGACTTGCATTTGTTTTCCTAGCAGAAAGAAAATCAATCCTATTCTGTGACATTGCCTTTAAGAGCACAATTCAAGTCTCTCTTAGTGGAGAGAGATGCAGAGAGAAGGATGCTAGGAGGGGAAAAGACACTGATTCAAGGAGACTGTGGTGTCATGGCAGTTCCTGGGTCCCAAGGACAAAGCCCTGGGCTCCTGTCCGTGCTCTGTTCTGCCAGCACTTGGAAGCGTCCCATTCTCACTGTTGGACTCGACTCAGAGCAGGGAAGTGGATCCGTGGAGCCCACATCTGTTTCCTTTTTAACTCCCACTTACTGGCTTCATTTGTGTCTTCTGTCAATCTGCAAAGATATATCGGGTGCCACCGTTAAGCATGGAGAAATCCCAGGGAGGGGTCGGTGGAGTGGGGCGGGCATGTGGTTAACTCACTCTGCTGCCAACCAAAATATTGGCCATTCAAGTATACTCAGAGGTGTCTCAGAAGAAAGACCTGCCCATCTAATTCTGGAAAAAATCACCCATTAAAAACCCTATGAAGCCCAATTGTATTCTGATAAACATGGGTTATCATGATCAGATCCCACTTGATGACAACTGGGTTTGTTTACATGGAGTGCAAATGATTCACATGTTTGATGGCTAACTCAGAATGGCCTGGTGATCTACTTTAAAAAAATCCATTAAAAACCCTCACCGCTGGACCAATAAATAATATTATGAAGTTGTCAAAGGCTTCATTTTATTCGGATCAACCATCAACACTCATGGAAACAGCAGTCAGGAAATCAAATGATGTACTGCATTAGGCAAATCTACTGCACAAGACCTCTTTGAAGTGTTCAAGAGTAAAGATGTCAGTTGGAGGACTAAGGTGAGCCTGATCCATGCCATGGTATTTTCAGTAGCTTCATACACATGCGAAAGTTAGTCACTGAATAAAGAAGACAGTAGAAGAATTGATGGTCTGGAGTTGTGGTGTTGGAAGAGAATATTAAAAGTACCATGAACTACCAGAAGAACAAACAAATCTGTGTTGGAAGAAGTATAGCTGGAGTGCTCCTTAGAAGCCAGGATGGCCAGACAACAACTCTCATACTTCGGGCATATTATCAGGAGGGGCCAGTCCCTGGAGAAGGACATCATTCTTGGTAAACTGGAGGGTGGGACAAAAAGAGGAAGACCCCCAACGAGATTGATTGGCACAGTGGCAGCAGCAGTGGGCTTAAGTGTGGTGGTAATCATGAGGTTGGTACAGAACTGGGCAGTGTTCATTTTTGTTGTGTATAATGTCTCTATGAGTTGGTACTGAAGACCCCCAACAAGATGGACTGGCCAAGTATCAGCATTGATGGACTCAAGTGTGGCAACAATACTGAGGTTGGCCCAGGATCAGGCAGTGTTTTGTTCTGCTGTGCATAAGGTTGCTATGAGTTGGTACTGACTCAATGGTACCTAACAACAACAATACCCTATGGAACGTAATTGTGCTTTGACACATATGGGCTAGTCATGCCTTGGAGACAACTCAAGAGCAACTCTCTGGTGGGCATGGGACTGTTGTTGGCGCTGAGGAAACTCAAGGGGATGAATGGATTGGACCTGGGTTTGGTGCCACACAATGTTCCGTGGTGCCAAGTGTGGCAGCAGTACATGATGAAATGGCCTTACCCAGTCTTGAGGTGGAGGGGAGAATGTTGAGAGAAGGCTGACTAGAGGAAGTGACATCTCAGTTAAGTCTGGAGAAAAAGGAGGAGTAAGGTGTAGACTTGTCCTTACATTGCTGCTCAGAACAAGTCTCCACCTTTCAGACATTTGAAGGCAGCTCTCATTTCCCTGGGGTTGTTACTAGTTGCTGTTGAAACTAATATAAGGAAACAAAATGTTTCCTTGTCCTGGATCATCTTTGTGTGGGTGTGGTAGTCGTTGCTATGGTTACTGTGCCACCCCCCCACCTCATCCTCATGGACCATGATGTCCTTTCTAGTGAGTGTGGTCTTTCCTGATGATGCACCCAAAATAAGAGAATCCAAGTGCTGCCATCTTCGTTTTAAGGAACATTCTGGTTCTATTTCTTCTAAGATTGATTTGTTTGTTCATCTGGTAGTCCATGGTGTATTCAATATTCTTCACCAACACCCCTAATACAAATGTACCTATTCTTTTTCATTATCTAACTTCTTTATCAACATGGGAAGAAAAAAAAAAAAAAATCAAACTCATGGCCACTGAGTTGAGTTCAACTCATAGCAACCAAACAGAACAGAGTTTAAAAACTGTCCATCGTGTTTCTGAGGCTGTAAATCTTTATGAAAAATCACAGTCTCGTCTTCTTCCCATGGAGCAGCTGGTAGGTTGAAACCAATGAGCCTGCAGTTAGCAGCCCAATGCTTAACCCACTGTGCAACCATGGTCCCATTTATAAATATGAGATAATTGAACGGACCATAGTCAGATGCTCTTTAGTCCTCAATGTGACATCTTTGATCTTAAACACTGTAAACAGGTCTTTTGTAGCAGATTTGCTCAATGCAATATATCATTTCATTTTTTTCCTATTACTGTCCTATTATCTAACTCTGCTTTGCCAGCACTGGCCTCCTTGATGGTTTACACTAAAGCCATAACTTTTCCCAAGACAGCCTCCTCTTTTCTCAGATAATGTAATTCCAGGCCCTTCATCACCCTACTGACTCCAATCTTAGGAAGCTCTATTTGGCCAAACCTTCTGACAAAGGGTGATACATATTCACTAGTTTCCACCCTTGGCCACCCTGCTATGCAGATAAATGATGAAAAATTGTATCCTGCTAGCAATGAAGGGTTTGTAATCTTCTAGTGTGCCCAAGGCATATGACTTTTCCTTCTCATGTTTATTTGTGTTTCCAGAACTCCAACAATGTGCTAGCCAATGTGGCAGACACTGAACTGAGATGGTTTTGTGCAGGTTGCTCTCCCCAGGAAGCAGATGCCAAGATAGAGTTAGGAATACAACAAGCGTTACTGGAAAGCTGCATTGGGCAAGAAGAGGCATCAGTCTGTAATGCAGACCTGCCAAAGTCTCTGTCAGCTCTGGAAGAAGATTGTCTGTTAGAAAAGAAAGTCATACATTGGGCAGAAATGACCATTCCCTTTCACCACCTGGCACTGTGCTCAATGCTAGCATGTCCTTGACTTTCATCATCTTGCTCCATCATTGACCAAGAATAATATAACCAGGGCTCAAATGTTGAATCATAAAAAGAAAAGATGTACTGATACATGCTCAGCATGGATGAATCTTGAAGACATTATGTTGAGTGAAATCATCAGTCACAAAGGGACTTTGGCAAGATGGTGGACTAGGCAGACACAATGCAAGACCCTCTACAATGAAGATGTGGGAGGTCAAATGAAATGGATACAGATGGCAATCCTGGAACCATAAGATTCAGAGGAAAGGGTAGAGAAGTGGATTGGATACTTACTAAGAGGAGAAGTTGAATATGCAAGAAATATGCAAGAAAGGAAACAGATGGGCGAGTTGTTGGCTGGCCTGACTCAACACGGCCATCTTGAATTTTTGTGAACAGCTTTGGAAATAGATGGTGGCCAGACGGCGAGGATATATACCAGTGACTTGTGTTGAGAAAGATACTATTATTTCTTGTTTCCCATACTCACCCGGGGACCAGACGTGGAACCAAAGCAAACCCCGACCCTCACCAATCCCAGGCAAAGTCCCTGCTCTGCCACAGGTTGAACCTGCGCCAATGTTGGGAGTTAGGTGCTGGGTATACAACTCTGGCACTTGGATGTAGGTGAACTTTGCTTCTTCAGATCTGCAGAACTTGCAGGGCCTGTCCTGGGTGGTCCTAGTCTAGCAGGAACTCTCATAACTAGCTGTCCTGCCCACATCTGCCTGCTAGGCCTGGAAGACTCCGACCTCAGCTACCTTTAGGGCTTGCACGAACTACTTCTGGATTGGGGTGCCCTGACCATAGACAATAGGTATGTACAGGATTCCATCTAGGGCTAGGGATGCTACTTCCTCACTTCCCCCACCCACCCCCACCTCATGAGCTCCTTGCCTGGCAGGAACCCTTCATTCCTCCCCACCCTCCAGTTTTCTCCTTTCTGAGTCTGGTCCCTGCCCTACTTTTTTTCTTTTCATTGTTTTTGTTATTGTTGCTTAATTTCTTCTTCTCTTTCCCTTCCCTTGTTTTTTTCTTTTTTAAAACCTTTTTTCTCTCTACTTTCCCTTTTTCTTTTCTTGTTTCTCTTCTCCTCTCCTTTTTTTCCCTCTAGATTTTTCTTTACTATTCGCTGATCTTTTTCTCTTTTTGTCTTCACTCTCCCTAGCTTTGTTTAGTATTTTTTCTTTCTCTTTATTTTCCTCTTAAATGCTTTTTTCTTTCCATTTTTTCTTTTTAATTATGATATTCTTGCTACTTGCTGCTGCCTATTTTTTCTTCTTTGTTATTTTCTTTTTTCCTGTTATTTGCTTGTGTTATTCTTTCATGTGTGTGTGTGTTCTTCTTGCCCCACCCAATGAGAGATAGCAACTGTGCCCTTACAGTTCAGCCACAACCATATCCTCTCAGCCTAACACATTGGGAAATAGCTATATATACCAGATTCTATATCACCTGATCAACAATAGATAGCAGCCAACACCAGCAAGTCCATGCTAAATTGAATTGCACCAACAACAAACTGAGAATGGTGCAAATGTTTTTATTCTTCAGTCACAACCACTAGGAGGCAGGTCTAAGAACACACCAACATATAACCATCAAGTAAATACAAAAAGAACAACAACATAATTCTCGAAGACAACAGACCATTTCAGTTCACACAAAGAAGCAAGACAGAGTGCCTCAAACAAAGGACCAATACGCAGAGCTAGAAAATGTTTCTGAGGAAGAAAAGGTATTAGAACTGTCTGATAAAGAATTCAAATGAATGATATTTATGTCCCTTCAATGGATTAACAGAAAGATTGAAAAATCTGTAGAGGAAAACAAAGAGAACACAGAAAAATCTTTAGAAGAATTCAGGAAACACTATATAAGAATAGACTGACACAATAAATGAAAAAATTAGAAACAATTAAAAAATCTACAAATTAAAATGCAGAAGGTTAATACTAAGATTTCAGAAGTGGGTAATACATTGAAAGGGCAAAGGAGAAGATTTAAATCAATGGAAGGCTGAATTGGTGAGTTTGAAGACACATATCTTAATACTATTCTGCTAGGAAAAGAAAAAAGTCGGAAGGAAGCCTAAGACTTATGTGGGACACCATCAAGATGAATAATAACTTACAGGTGATCAGAATTCCAGAACAGGAAGAAACAACAAAAAAAGCACAGATAAAACTATAGAAGACCTGTTGGAAGCAAACTTCCCTAACATCATGAAATATGAAAAGCAATCCATTCAAGAAGACTAATGAACCCCCGGCAAGACAGATCCACAAGAAAACCACCAAGACATATTAAAATCAAACTTTCCAAAACCAAAAGCAGGGCAAGTCTACTGAGAGCAGCTCGGGAAAAATGAAGAGTTGCCTACAAAAGAGAACCAATAAGACTAATCACTGATTTCTCAGCAGAAACCATGCAGGCAAGAAGGCAATGGGATGACAGACCTTGGACAACTAGCCATACCACAATGTCTTGGTAAAATCTGTGATTAAAACAAAACGAAACATAAAGACTGAAGGAGAAAGGAGAGGTTCACTGTGTGCACAGGCCACACTGATACGAGAGAGCGGGGCAGTCACAGAGGCTTCCTGGAGGAGGTGACTTTTTATTCTTCTGTAATTCCGGCTGCTGACTGTCAGGTAGTATTTTGTTCTGACTTCTAAGGCTTTAATGATCCAGGTGTCCTGTAATCGATGATCTAAGTGAGGACGC
This sequence comes from Chrysochloris asiatica, assembly GCF_000296735.1. NCBI lineage: Eukaryota > Metazoa > Chordata > Mammalia > Afrosoricida > Chrysochloridae > Chrysochloris > Chrysochloris asiatica. Next base: position 8,866,252 of record NW_006408596.1, read on the forward strand.
CTGAGCTGGACATTCTGATCTCCCCTTCCATGACTGACCTTCAGGAGGGAACAGGGAGAGGGGAGGAAAACATACAGACATGGAGCAGAAAGAAGAGAGAGAGCGAGAGAATGGGAGAGGACAGGAAAACGCTCTTTTCTTCCCTTTGTCTCCAAAGCCAGGTGACAGGGAATGGAAATGGGAAATGTAGATCAAAATGTAATTTCCCCTTACAAGCTGCAGTGAGGCCAGGGGCTGGGGAGGCAGCTGCCCTGGGGAGCTGCTCACGCGGCAATAACTCACCAGCGGCTGTGCACAAAAGTGGCGCTTATTAAAGGTCAAATGGAGCCGGCAGGGGGAAGGGTTGATGGAAGCAATAAAGGGGCATGAGAGGGAGGGGCCACCAGGGGAGGCTGGTTCTGATTAAGAAGCAAAGCAGAGGCCAGCTGGTGGAGCCAACAGGTGATGCTCGTGACACCTACTCAGACCCCTGGGCTGCCTCTGTCTTCATGGCCCCATGCAGAGATCAGCAATGAATCAATAAAACACTGGCCTGCATTAGAGACAATTATCAAGGATCCTGAGACCTGCACGGACATCCTCTGCTTCTGCTGACCTGCCCATGGGTTGGGAGCAGACTGAGAGGTCAGGTGACTGAGGAATGATGGGTGCTTCCCCCCACACCTCCCAAAAATTTTTGGTCTCAAGTCAATTTCAACTCATAATGACCCAGGTGATTCAGAGCAGAGGTGTCTTCTAGAACTGTCCTTTAGAAATAGATCTCTCCGTCTTTCTTCCAAGGAGCCAGGCTTTTATTTAGTTAACAAGTGCTTAACCGGTCAGCCACAAGAGACTCCTCCCAAGTGCCCCACCCACTGCCAGTGAGTAGATTCTGACTTGTTGTTAAGTGCCGACGAGTCGGTTCTGACCAATAGTGACCTTCTAGAGGGCTTCCAAGGAGCAACTGGTGAGCTTGAACCACCAACCTTGCAGTTCAAACTAACTTTGCAGTCTAGCGCATTAACCCACAGCGCCACACCAGGATTCCAACTTACTAAGCTCCTATATAAGGATTTCTGGTAGCGTAGTGGTTACGAATCGGGCTGCGAACCTTAAGGTCAGTGGTTCGAAACTACCAGCTGTTCCGCGGGAGAAAGATGAGGCTTTCTACTCCCGTAAGGATTTACACCCTCGGAAACCCTGTACAGGGTCGCTATGGGTCGGAACCGACTCAAAGGCACGCAGCCACCACCACCACCAAGCCCCTATATAGGATTTCCAAGACTAAATCTTTACAAGAGCAAACAGCCTCATTTTTCTCAGGCCTGGATAATTCATCATTATCATCTTATGAACTTATCTAATCCTCTCAGCCACCTATATACAGCACCAAGTACTCCTATGATTTCTGTTTTACTGTAGAGAGCATTGAGGCTCAGAGAGGTTAAGTCACATGCCTAAGAGCACTGAGCTACTGATAGGCAGAGCCGGGATGTGATCACTCCAGAGTCCATGCTGCTGGCCTATCATATATTACCCAGGTCATTACTGAAGGCCCGGAAGTCCCAGATCACAACTGCTGGGTTGGGGTTTAGGGAAAGTCCTGTCTCCAATGCCTTAGGTTTCTCATCTATGGCACGGAGAGTTACCACAGATCTACTGACCTGGGAGGAAAGTTCTGAGTATTATGTGAAGAATGTACGTTCAAGGACTGTAGGACAGAAGTTCTGTGTTCCTAAAAGGTGTCCCCATTACTGTCTACCATCTCTTCCATCCCAACATGTAGCATATGGCCCGGCACAGACGTGTCACGGTCCTGGGTGGAGATCAGGAAAGATCTTTTGATTTGTCTTGGATGGTAGAATATAAAACAAAATGTGAAGGCCACAGGGTGGCAAGATGGGAACCAAAGCCTGTAGATGCTCTGATGATATCCAAACTCAGGTCTTAAATAACAGGCATAGCCCAGTGCATCAGTATCTGGACACAATGAATAAATAAGTGTTGTATTTGTCAGTTGCTGTCTGGTCAGCTGATTTAACTCCCATTTACCATGACCTTACGAGTAAAAGAACAAAACGTTGTCGAGTCTTGTGCCACCTTCATGAGTATTACTATGGATCAACAACCACCTCTTGCTAATCACAGCCTTGCCTCCAAGGTGTTGAGCTACTTGGTGAGGTGTTGTGGGTTAATGCACTGGACTGCAAAGGCGGTTTGATCCACAATGGCGGCGGTTCACGCTCACCAGCTGCTCCTCTGAAACCCTAGACAGGGTCACTATAAGTTGGAACTGACACGACAGCACTTAACAACAACAACACACCAAAGTTAAGAAACCCTTGTGGCACAGTGGTCAAACGCTCACCTGCTAACTGAAAGGTCGGGGTTCTAATCCACCTGGGGAGCAAGAGATGACTGTCAATTTCTGTAAATATTTACAGCCTTGGAAACCTGAAGGAACAGATCTATTCTGTCCTATAGGATCTCTATGAGCAGAGACAGACTCAGTAACACTGGATTTTTGGCGTTTGGGATTTGTATCAAAGTTGTGAGATTCTAAAACCCAAAGTGTTATTTTCATTTTAACCCATCCGTGGGCTCTTTTATCGCCCTCATTCAGGTGGCCAGTAAGAGCTGTTTGGGAAGCTTGAGCCACGGCCACCCCCACAGAGCACAGGGATTCAAAAATGCTACTGCTCAACCATCAACCAGTTGCCATTAAACCCATCAAGTGAGTTTCAACTCATAGTGATCCCATGCTTGTCAGAATAGAACTGAACTCCAGGGGTGTTTCAATGACTGATATTTTTCCACGAGGCCTTTCTTCCAAGGTTCCTCTGGGTGGACTTGACTCTCCAACAAGTTTGTTAGCTGTGGGCACCACCACGGGCTCCATTATGGGCAAGAGAGGAAAGACAGAAAGACAAACCTGGCTCTGAGAGCCCAGAGGAGCAGAAAGGTAGACGAGTGCACCCTGGGGCTGTTCCTAGCCTTGTTCTCTGGACCCACTGAGGGTGCCCTGGGCAAACCCACATTTACTTTCAACAAAGCAACAGTCAGAGGACCTCGGAGGGGGTCATGGTAAGGTTCTGGAAACTTCAGCAGAGAAACAGAAAGACGGAGTCAGCTTTATAGCTGGGAAGCTCTTGTGGTTTGTTCTTGCCCAACATCCATTCTCCCTTCATTGCACAATGGCATAACAGATTTCCTTTGTGGTATATGCCTCCTTCTGTCATTGGGAGACCCACTCAGGATGAGGAAATTGAGGCTCACAGGCAGGCGAAGCAACTCTCCCTGGATCACAAAGCACAATGGAGTCTGATTTAAACCAGTGACTCAGGGCTAGTTAGGGCAATTCATTTTTTTAAAGTTTTTGTTGTGAATTGACTGATACTTTACATGGGAGAACATTGGTTTTACACTTATCCTATAGTATTTCATTTCATTGCAATGATTACAATCTCCTCTGTGAGTCAACATTCAACAATATTTACTTCTATTCCACCTTTTTTTTTTTTTGATGTACACAAAAACACTCAGGTATATATAACCATTTAAACAATCAAAGGGCATATTCTGCAAGCTTCCCTCCTGGCCGCCAGCACACAGCCTTTCTCTTTCCATGAGTCTAGAGTCCTCAGCTGCTCCCTCTCTCCATGTCTTTATCTCTGCCTCCATGTCTGGTGTCGCTGCTTCTCTGGATAGAGTCCCACATTCCACTCGTGCTCTTCTCTCTTGATGGTCCTAGGGTGCTCTGTTCCTGGTATGCAATATTAACTTACCCCCCTTTTTGTTACAGAACTTCTACCTTTACAGTTGTGACAATCACAATTAGTCATGATACCAACTACTCATTATTGAATCATACTAATCTTATCCCTATCTCCTTTCACCAGACCCATCTAGACAAGATGAAAACTATTCAGTGGGGATTCTACCTTCCTCCACACATTCTGAAACTAAACTTCCTCTTGAAAACTTGTAAGACAGTCACCCCATGCTTTTATAGCCCCCTCCCCCAATTTTAGGTAGCCAATGTCTAAGCTGCCCATCCCTGTCAACCCTGTGTACAGAGGGCGTGGGAATGATCCTTGATGTGAAGATTCCTTCACTCTCAGTTGGTATTTTAAGCAATACATCCAGAAGTATAGGTCAAGTTCATTAAATTGTAGGAATTTATACTTGTTTCCTTTATCAAATTGTTTATCTTCTTCTAGTAGAGTTGTGATCATCAAGCCATCAAAGCTAGGTCAGATGAGTCCTAGCTGCAAGTTTGGGCATTCTTGTGCATCGCCCCTCACTTCCTATCAGCTGGACGTTTCACTCTCAGGTCTAAGGGCTATTCATTTTAATAACAAGATAGTGATGTAATGAGGAAGCTAGATTGCATTGCTCCCATTTTTCAATGAAGAATAGATCCAAATCCACGGAGAAGCCTGATGCTGGTGGAGTCCCTGGGTGTGCAAACGGTTCACATGCTCGGCTGTCACCTGCAAAAGTTGGCCATTGGAGACCACCCAGAGGCCCCCTGGAAGAAAGGCCTGCAGATCTCCTTCCAGAAAGGCAGACACTGTGGAACACTTCTGACCTTTGTTGGGGTCGCCAGGTGATGTGGTCTGGGATTACAGTGCAGGGTTCGCTTTGGGGCAATATCAAAGAAGAAACTGGACTTGGTTTTCCTACTTTTGTCTTCCTGCCCTTCTTCAGTCATAGCATAAGCACTTAGGTCATGCAAACGGGACAGGAAGTGCACTCATTAAATAGCTAATTCCCTCCCTCCTGTGCCATCCCCAATGTGTCCCAGAAGCCACTGAGACCAATTATCTATTTCATCTGATTTTATGCCGAGCTGCAATTTATTTGTGAATTTTTTTTTCCTTGTCGGATAATGCCGACCCTGAAAAAGCTCTATTGATTTCCTGGCTGCAGGTTTATCGGGGCTGAGTCAGCCCACCCCTCTGCCAACTCCCTCTGCCATCTCCATTCAGATCTGTATCTCGTTTCCTTCTGGCTTGAAAGACTTAAATGTAGTTAAGACTGCAGGGATGAGTCCGGAGGGTTGCATTCATGCTCATAATGAAACAAAATGAGATGCTCGATTAAGGTTTTCACATCCAGTATTCGCATAGAGGGCAACTATACACAGGGGAGAGAAACAGAAATTGGAGGTCAAGTGGCCACCTCACTTGTGTTCATAGTCCATGTGCAGGCAAGTTGTGGTGTGGCCACAGCAGGGGAAATCAGAGGGAAACCCTATAGCCTTTAGCTTGATGCTGGCACCAACAACTAAATCAGTCCAGTAGTCCTCAAATCAGTTCCAACTCCTGGGGACCCCACATCTGTCAAAGCATAACTGTGCTTCAGAGAGTTCTCAATAGCTGATTTTTCAGAAGTAGATCAGCAGAACTTTCCTCTGGATGGACTCAAACCACTAACCCGAGCCAGACTGCTCAGCATAGCTGGATCCATTCATCATTGCAAAATGGGAGCTAAGCTAACTAGGATTCCTCACGACATCACAGTCTTATCGATAAGATGGACAGTCCTCAGTAGAAAAGTACCTGAGACTGATCTTTACCCATTTGCCCCTTGGGCTCACTGAAGGGAATCTTAAAACTTGGCCTTCCTCCAAGAACTTTTCCATAATTTTCTATTCATGAATCCATTCAAACCCCATTCATTTAGCAGATACTAGAGATACGCATTCTCTCTGCCCACCACTACACTCTCATCTTAGACAACCTGCCATACCACCTGTGCTAGGCAATTTGTATGCGCCTTCTCATGTCCTCTTGGCCCACCTTTTTGGCTCCAGTCATGGCTGCAGCAAATCACCTGTGAGCAGGTGCATTCCAAGGGCACCTTGCTCCAGCCGGCTGCATCATATACCTCTTGCATTCTGCCCTAAGGTTTGAGCCAAACGTCTTTCTGGCACATGTGCCAAGTTGGAAATGTGATGGAGTTAACACCCATTGGAGTAACCCTTGATTAATGGAAGACAAGAGCTGCTGGATAAATTCTTCTCACTGAGGAACATTTGACACAGTCAGCTGCTGACTCAGCAACACATGTTGGATGGACTTTCCCTCTTCCCTTATTTCCCTCTTCTAAATTATCCCTCTTCTATTCACTGCCATCTCTGCCTAATACAAACTACCTGCAGGCTAGCCCTTGTTTCAAGTTCTACTTTCAGGGGGCAATCCAAGCTAAGACTTCTATGTTCCAAAGGGAAGCATTGAGTTGCTTCAACTCAAAGTGACCCAAAGCAAAACAGAATGAAACACTGCCCAGTCCTGTGCCATCCTTACAACCACTGTCATGTCTGAGGTCACTGTTGTTGCCATGGTGTCAATCAATCTCATTGAGGGTCTTCCTCTTTTTTTTTTTTTTTTTTGCTGGCCCTCCACTTTACCAGTCATGATGTACATTTTCAGATTTTCAGGGACTGGTCCCTCCTGACAACAAGTCCAAAGTACAAGAGACGAAGTCTTAGCATCCTCACCTCCAAGGAGCATTCTGGCTGTACTTCTTCCAAGATGCACTTGTTTGTTGTTCTGGCAGTTCGTGGTACTTTCAATATTCTTCCCCAACACTATAATTTAAATGAATCAAGTCTTCTGCAGTCTTCCTTACTCATGGTCCAACTTTCACATGCATCTGAGGTAATTGATAATAACGTGACTTGGATCAGTCTCACCTTTGTCCTCAGAGTGATATCTTTGCTCTTTAACACTTTAAAGAGCTCCTTTGTAGCAGATTTGCCCAATGCAATACATGGTTTGATTTCCTGACTGCTGCTTCCATGAGTGTTAATTGTGGATACAAGCAAAATTAAGTATTTGAAAACGTCCATCTTTTCTCCTTTTATCATGATGTTAGTTATTGGTCCAGTTGTAAGGATTTCAATTTTCTTTACATTGAGGTGCAATCCATACTGAAGGCTGTAGTCTTTGAACTTCATCATTGAGTATTTCAAGTTCTTTTATCTTCCAGCAAAGAAAAGTTGTATTGTCTGCATATTGCAGATTGTTAATGAATCTTCAGCCAACCTGGATGCCACGTTCTATAATTCAGCTTCTCGGGTTATCTGCTCAGCATACAGATTAAATAAGTAGGGTGAAAGGATACAACCTCGGCGCACTCCTTTCCTTGTTTTAAACCATTCAGTATCCAAACAGTGTGTTTCTATTTGTTGAGCACCTGGCAGCGTAATTCTCATTCCTACAACTGGTTGACGTGACAGGTGCTAAAGCCAATTAGATTTTCTCTTCATTGGCCATTCAGAATCCAGATGCCAGACTTTCTGCCAAGGCACTCCTGGATATACTCAAACCACTGACCTTCTGATTAGCAGTGACTGTTGAAGCCTTTGTACCACCCAGAGACTCGCACCGTATATTAGAGGCTGATTCAGTGCTCAGCAGGGTAAGGGTAAGCAGGTGCATGGGTTTGGAAACTGTTGCTTTCACAGAAGGTAGTCAGGGAAGATCTCACTCATAAAGAGAAATTTGAGTAGAAACTTACAGGAAATGAGAGGAGAGGCCTTGCAGATTTGCAGGAGAGGAGGAAGAAACATTTAATTCATGTGCAAAGGCCCTGGGGTCAGCGGAACAAAGTGAGCAGGAGGGTAGGAATGGGGATGAAGAGATGACAAGGGGAATACATGATGTGGGGACACTGGCTTTTTCTGTGCATCTGACAGGAAGACATGGAGGGTTCTGAACAAAGGGGTGATATAACCCCCCTTCCTCTTTACAAGACAACGAATGGGTTGAGAAGAAAATGTAAGGGAAACAAGGTCAGATGCAGGAATGCAAAATCAGAGCTGACTGGAATCAATCAGTCAAGAGATGACGGAGACCTGGACTAGGGGTGATAGTAGTCAGAGTCTGGTAAGCTTTTTAATAGTGTCATTAAGGTGCAATTGTTATACAATAAACTATATGCTGTTAAGCGCCGTCAAGTTGATTCTGATCCATAGCAACCCTGTATAGGGTTTCTGAGGAGTGGCTGGTGAGCTTGAATCGCCGACCTTGAGGTTCAAACTGACTTTGCAGTCCACTGCATTAACCCACAGTACCTCACCAGGACTTTACAATAAGTGATATACACTTATGGAAAAAACATGATGAACTTTGACCTATTTATGCACCCATGAAACCATTTCCACAAGCAAAGTAATGAGCATATCCACTGCCCCTACTCCTTCCCTAGGGCCACCGTCCACCCCCAGGATGTACTTCCTGTCTCTGTAGATTGTTAAGTGCCATCGAGTCAGTTCTGACTCACAGTGACCCTGGATAGGGTTTCTGAGGAGAGGCTGGTAGGCTTGAACCAATGGCCTTTTGATTAAAACTGACCTTCTGTTCAGGAGCTTATCCTACAACCTCATACCAGGACTCCATCACTATATATATCAGTTGTATTTTCCAGACTCTTAGAGGAATGGCCTCATCTTCTCTCTGGCTTCTTTCCCTCAACACAATTATTATGAGACTCATTCACATAGTTGTGTGTATCAATAGTCTGTTCCTTTTAAGTCATGAGTAGTATTCCATTGCATGACAAGACCATAATCTTTTTACCCAATGACCTCTTGCTGGACATTAGGTTATTTTCCAGATTCTGAATAAATTTTGAAGGTAGAATTGGTGGGATGTGCTATTGGGTTGGCTGTGCATATTAGAAAAGGGGCCAAAGATGGGTCCAAAAAGCTAGAAACAACTCCAAACTAGAAAGGATGAGTTTCCCACTTGAGAGAAGGGAAATACTGCGGGGTCATGGGGGGACCACTGACACCTAGCATGCTGCCTGGCATGTGGGTGACACTCAAGATGTATTTGCCAATGAAAGGCTGAGAGCAGAGCAAGCTGAAGGAAGAGTGTGCATTCTGTTTTGTTGTTGTTGTTAGGTGCCATCCATTGAGTTGGTGCTAACTCATAGTGAGCTTATGCACAGCAGAATGAAACACTGGCTGATAGATCCTGGGCCAACCTCACTATTGCCACGCTTGAGCCCACTGATGCTGTGGTAATTTGAATCCAAAACTTCCAGCCAAGTTACATGTTTTCTCTCCTTTCCATACCGCCCTCTTCTAGAAGCCCAGACCATCATAATCATAAAGAGGCTGCCTGGACACAAAGGAGGTGGGAGGCAGATTCAATTAGAGTGAAGCTCTCGGTTCTCAAATGGCCTCAGGTCCAGGAAGCATTGTTTTCTCGCCAGCATGGGGCTGAATGTGCAACTGTCCTTCTTGGTTTCTGAACAATAAGCTTCCAAATTACTCTCCCCCAGGCAGATCCACTTGAGATCTGTGAGCCTCTCAGAAGTCCCATCCTCCTTCCTTGCCTCCCCTATACTTTCCAGAATTTTCCAACCTCAAGGGCCTTGCTAACACTTTGCCAGGGCTGAACCCTAGTGTGACCTGTTATTAACATGTGTACACATCAAGTGTTTTAAATGGCCAAAGGGTATAAAAAAGGTAATGCACAAAAGAATAGACACAAATAGCCAATAAGCAAGAGGAGGATGCTTGGCCTCTCTGGGGCTCAAAGAAATGGAAATTCTAGCAATCTTGAGAGAACATCTTTTTCCTGCCAAATTGGCATGATTAAAACCAATGCAAATAAGCTAGCATCCATCAGCAAGAGTGTGAGCATACAGGCAGGAGTCTATTTTGTTGGGAGTGAAAATTGGTACAGTTTTTGATACAAACAGCCTTTACCTAATAGGAATCTGTCCTGAGAAAACTGTCATGGATGTGTGCAGATATTTATCACATCATTATCTGTAATGGGACATGTCAGAAGCAACTTTAAAAAGTGTCAAGAAATGATGGTACTGCCCATCAACAGAAGACTAGATAAAGATATTGTGCATATTCATGCTATGAAGGATATAGAGTAATGAAAAGGAATGAACCAGTATTACACACAACAACATGGATGATGCTCTCACACATAATATGCAGTGAAAGAAAATACAAATGGTAAGACTCTAAAGCAAAAGGATAAAGTGATTTCAATAAAAAGAAAGACAGTGGTCAGCTCTAGGGGAAGGGAAGACAAGGAGCTTCGGCCATTCTTGGTAACATTTTCTTTCTTTCCAGAGCAGCAGTAACATGAGGACACAAGTTGCCTTCTCTCTTTAGGCTATGTCTTGCCATCCCTGGTATTTCCTGATCACCACGGTCAGAGAGTGAGATTCCTTTTTTTCAGTGTTTATGAAGGAATTACACAAAGAGCAAAGTATGACCACTTACATAGAAAGATTCTAACCATCTTGAATTGAGTAATTTGTCCTTGAGAATCCTTCTCTTAAATGTCTGTTGTTATTGTTAAGTGTCATCAAGTTGATTCTGACTCATCGCGACCCTGTCTAGGGTATCCAAGGAGCAGCTGGTGTGTCTGAACCGCCAACCTTGTGATTTGCAGACCAGTCCTTATCCTACAGTGTCACACAAGGAGTCCTTAAATGTTTAGATCATTAACCCCTGATCCAATGATAGAGGGAGATTGGATTGCTTGGTTCTACATTGAGAGGATTGTCCTAGAAGATAACAGGTCAACTCATTTCTGAATATGCTAAAATCCTACATTGCTGAGTGAGCACACAGAGAGAAGAGCTGATAGAGCCTACTACGTTTCTGATCTTTAAGCTTAGTTAAGCAAAAATGGGACTGAGCTGGGCCACTGGTAGAAAGGCACACATACCAGGTAAGAGAGAGGTCACAGGTCCAGCCATTACGTATACAGCATCTGCCAGCTTCCAACACTGACATTGAGCTACAATATGAACTGCAACTGGCCTTGAGAAACTCACATGCTGGGAAGATAGCAAGATAGCCATGAAATGAGTCCATTCCCCTCTCCCCCACCCCCCCACCCTCCCGGAACTGACAGGCCATGAAGCACAAAAGGAATTGAGGCTAACCATGTCTTCCCTGAGTTATGATTTCTATTCCAGTCCAAGTCAGCAGGAGTTAGCAGCCGCCTGGTGGTAGTTGTTATTGGGCGCTGTGGAGTTGGTTAGCAACCCCATGCACAACAGAACAAAACACTGCCTGGTCCTTTGTCATCCTCCCAAGAGGTCATACGTTTGAGCCCATTGTTGCGGTCACTGTTCAATCCATTTAACTGAGTGTCTTTCTTTTTTCTGCTGACCCTCTACTCCAAGCATAATGTCGTTCTCCAGGGACTGGACCTCCCTGATAACAAGTCTACCTGATACTCACAATTCTTCTCCCTGTCAGCCCTATATATAAGTACAAGTCAATTCATCTGGTACGTCCCCGCTGGGAGGCATCAAGATTGCCAACCCATAGGACCAATGGGTTCTCCCTGACTAAGAGGGTGTGGTATGTGTGTAACTCAAAATCCAAACCAAGCCAAATCCACTTTCAACGAGTCAATTCCAATGTAAAGCAATCCTATAAGATGGCACAGAGTTTCTCCAGAGGGCTTCTGAATCTGTAAATCTGTATGGGACCAGTCAGCCTCCTAGTTCTTCCTCAGCATGGCTGGCGGGTTTGAACTGCCTACCATGTGGTTAGGTTAGCAGGCCAACACTTAACCCACTGCATCAGTAGGGTTCCTTGTGTAGCTCAAGCCCTCTCCATATCAAAGATCTTCTGATATCGACTTCAGAAGCTAAAGTGTTTATTTACTATTATAATCCATTAAAACAAAGATAGCCATAATAAAATTTAGTGAGGACTTACAAAATGCCAGGTGCTTGACTTGCATTAACTCATTTTGTCACAGAACACACACGGCAGTACTTGGATATATTATTAGTGTTTCCATTCTGCCCCTGAGAGAAACAGAGGGGAGAGAGGTGAAGCTGCTTGAACAGGTCACCCAACTGGTAGGTGACAGGGCTTGTGTTAGGTGCTCAGTTGTCTGACTCGTGACTACTGCACTGCTAGTCTATAGGGATGTGAGGGTGGGGCAGGATTTCAGCTCCATACTTAGTTCACAATCATGATGGTTGATACTTACTGGGCACTTTTTTTTTTTTAATGTTTTATTGTGAATTATGTGATAGTTTACATGGGAGAACTTTGGTTTTACATTCATCCTATCGTATATCATTTCATTGCCATGGTTACAATCCCCTCCATGCATCATCAATGAACCAAAGGGTATACTCTGCAAGCCTTCCCCCTAGACGTCAGCACACAGCCCCTCTCCCTCTCTGGGTCTAAAGTCCCAAGCTGCTCTATCTCTCTACGTCATTGTCTCCGCCTCCATCTCTGGCATCACTGCTTCTCTGGGTAGGTTCCTGCACTCCGCTCTTCTCCCCTCATGGTCCCAGGGACCTGCGCTCCTAGACTGCAAAGTTAATCACTCCCCTCCTTGCTACCAAACGTCTACCTTTACATTTCCAACACTCACAATTTGTCCTGATAACAATTATTCACTATTGTATCACAAGAGACCTATCCGCATTTCCTTTCATCAGCCCTGCCCAGACAGATTGGATTCTACCTTCCTCCGTGCCCTCTGGATCTAGGTTCCCTCTCGAAAGCTTGTAAGCCAGTCACTTCTTGCCTTTGTAGTGCCCCCACCCCCCACCCCACACACACACATATACACTTTGGGTAGCCAATGTCCAAGTGGCCCATCCCTGTCTACTCTGTGTATGGAGGAGATGGGAGTGATCCTTGCTGTAAAGATTTGTTCCCTCTTTTGAGCTACTGCATCCATAGGTGTAGGTCAAGTTCACCAAATTGTAGCAGATTACTCTTTTTTTCCTCTTCTTTCTTCTTCTAGTTGAGCTCTGATCATCCAGTCATTAAAGCCAGGTCAAGTGGGTATTATCTGCAAATGTGGGCGTTCTTGTGCATATGCCCTCTCTTCTTAGCAACTGGATGCTTCACTCTCCACTCTAGTCCTCTGTGGCTATGTCACTGACTCTGGGCCCAAGAGTCTCCAGGTCTTACCACACTGCTCGCCAGCCAGGTCTCCATCTGGGTTCACAGGAGTCTATTGAACATTGTAGGGCTTACCTCACAGCTTCATTGCTGTTTTTCCATCACTTCCCCTTATCGGTGACAAACATGGTCACCAATCAGCACGTGTATTCCCATTGAGTCTTAGTCTTGGACGGGGGTTTGCTCTGAAGGGGCACGACCACTTGCCTTGATGTCTCCAGGGCATGCAAATTGCTTGTTCTTGTAGTAATCAGTCGGTCTGCCTATATTGTTTTGTATTTTTCCTGTAGGTCTTTCTTTCAAGAAGTATCTTCTGTTCTTCTAGCCGCTCCAGGCTGCTCTGTTTGTCCTTTCAAGTGGGAATTTCCCACCTCAGAAGAGTCTGGATGCTGTTCAGGATTCCACCTATGGTCTTATGTAATGCAGAGGCTCCACAGGAAGCCTCCTTCACTGGGCACGTTGTAGCCCCATTTTAGGTATTCTAAGGAGCTCTGGTAGTGTAGTGGTTATGAATTGTGCTGCTAACCGCAAGGTTGGCAGTTTGAAACTACCAGCAGTTCCGCGGGAGACAGATGAGATGGTCTGCTCCTGTAAAGATTTACAGCCTCGGAAACCCTGTGTAGGGTCACTGTGAGTTGGAATCAACAGAATCAACAACAACAATCAGTTATAGGCATGTCGGGGACCCGCCTTGACATAGGGGTTCGGTTCACGAGGAGAGGATACCTGACGGTGATTCATATATACCAAGAATACACAGAAGGAGACAAAGAGACACTGCGAAACCAGAGTGAATGTTGGACTGGCATCAGGCAGATCCTGCATTGCAAACATCTCAGCCACGAAGGCCGTAATATCCTGCATAGTAAACATCTTAGCTAAACAGGCAGTATGGTTGCAAGGCTGGACTGTGCACCCTGCATGCTGAAACGCACGCCTTGCCAGTCGTAATGCGCCTGGAATTGTTCTGCACCTTCCTTTTATTTAGGGGAGGAATTTCACACTAAGCTGGGAGGGACTTAGGCAAGGTACAGCTAACATCAGTACTTTTCCAGACATTCAGGTAACTTTACATCCTACTTCATGGTTCGAATCCCAGGCCAGCAACTTGGATTCTCAGGCCCAATTAACATATCTATAGCCCCTGAGCATAGTTGGGGGAAGGTGAGAGTAATGACAAAAGCTTGGGCAGAGTCCTGCTGCTTCTGGCTTCCTGAGCCAGGTTTTCAGGAGGACTCCAGATGCCCAGGTGAATGGGCTGCACCTGGAAAAGGATTAGGGAGGATGGGTTCTTTGTCTATAGAACAAAGAACCGAGAAGTAGCTAAGATATTTTTAGTTAATCCTTTGGAGAAAGGCTTAACCTTGCAACCTTTAGTCTAGGCTTTAGGAAAATATCACATTTATCTGTGGATTGTCAAAGGCTCCATGTATGAAATTAATACATATAACTGAATATTAAGATGAAAGCAATTTGCCATTAACTGCCAGTGGCCTCATTTGTTACACTCGGCCCTAGAGGGCCTCGAACCTAGTCTTACACGGTCCGCAACATAGGCAGAAGACGGACTTACAAACTTTCTATGATGATATTTCTGGCTATTACTTTCTCTCCCCTTCCAGTGTCTATTTTATAATGGTATGCAAGGGAAACCAAGATTCAAAAGACAGCCAAGCATCTTAACATTATTTTCCCCCTTTTGCCCATTCCAACCATGTCTCAATCCCTGTATCCCAGATCCCTGTTGTTCCAAGGTTGTGCATACATCGTTCTTTACCTCTGTCCCACTTAACCCACGCAAACCTGCCTAATTGTTCTCCCATCTGCTTTGTTTTCCCATTCCCCTTCCCTTTCTTGTATATTGCCCCCTCCCCTACACCCAAACTATCCTGTGTCTATTCCCTGCCCTGTGCTCCACCTTCCCCTCCCTCCCCTCCCCCCTCCCTAAGCACTTTTTATGTGCCAACATTCTTGCCTCCACTTTACAACCACAACAACCAGATAAGGCAGGGCCTGGACTGCCACCTCTAATATACATATGGAGTCCTGGTGTGGCACTGTAGGATAAGCACAGGACTTCTAATGGTAAAGTTGGCAGTTTAAACCCACCAGCTGCTTCTCAGAAACCCTATACAGGGTCGCTGTGAGTTAGAACTAACTCGAGGGCACTTAACAACAACAATAATTTACAAATGTGGAAACTGGGGCTCAGAGAAGTGAAGCACATTGCTCAAGACGGCAGAGCTGGAAAAGGCAGAGCCAGGATTTATTCTAGCCAAACAGGTAACTTCTGTGTGCATCTTCTCAGTAAGTACTGTATTCTCCATCTTTACCATACCATACAAGAATTTGAAGAGAGGGAAATAGGGTAGATGCCAGGGCATCTTCAGATCATCATGCTATATAAGCACTGGACTGTAAGGTTATGTGAACTGCAAGTCAGTGGTTCAAACTCACTAGCCACTCCTCCTAAACTCTACATAAGGTGGCTGTGAGTTGGAACCGACTTGATGCCAGTTAACAACAACAATGACAAATTTCCACAAGCCTGGGATGCAGGAATGACTATAATCCCAACTTAATTGAAAAGGACAACAGCCTTCTCAACTGCCGCATCCACATTAACCCCAGTTCTGGGGCGCTCTGCCCAGGCTCTTGGCTCCCTGCTCCAGAGGCTGGGAAGCCTAGTTCTTCTCAGGCTTTTGAGGTAAAGTCTCCACGGCCATCTGACCTGATGAGGCATCCCGTTTTCCATCTCTGCCTGGGAAATGTGGAGGCCATGCACCAGTGGCCCCGAGCCCCAGAGGAGGCGAGACCACTAATTAGACGAGTCTGTTCTGGTGTCTGCCCAGCCTCCTGCAGACAGATGGGACGAGACAGGAATTCCAAATCACTCTGAATGTGGTGTCCAAGTAAGATGACACTTCTGAGTAATGCTGGTGGGACTAGGGTCTGGGAAGCGAGGACAACGGATGGCTGCAGGAGGGGGGCAGCTGGTGGGGAGGCTGTGGCAAAGAGCTGATCTCTTCTTCCAGCAAGCAAACATCAGAAAGGAACAGCCACCGATCTGGTTTTAAACCCTAGAAGCACTTGGCATTAAGAGTTGGCCTTGGAGAGCAGGAGGAGGCCAGGGTGTGGGCTTAGAAGCCTGGGGGTGAAGTCTGTCTTCTCTATGCAGCCTTCTCTGTAGAATGGACATCAACACTGCTACACTTGGCACTGGTGTAGCGTTCACTATGTTCCTGGTCTTGTAAGGAGCCCTGGTGTCATCGTGGGTTAAGCACTGGACTGCAAACCGCAAGGTCTGTGGTTCAAACCCACCATCCACTCTGCAAAGATTTCTAGTCTCAGAAGCCCCATGCAGGCAGTTCTATCCATCTTATAGGTCGCTATGAGTCAGAATGGACTCGAAGGTACTGGGTAATCCTCACAGCTCTCTGAGGTAGTTGTCCCCACTGTCCCCATTTGGCAGATGAGGACACTGGAATTCAGTGGCAGCAAGGGGGCTTGAACCTCTTATTTTATGCCATCCAGGGAAAATAAATCATTGTAGCTGTTGCTGCTGATTGAGCACTGTGGTGTTCCAGGGCTCTTATCTGATCCTCAGCACAACCCTGCAAGGAGTTGGTAACATCAGACCCATTTTACAGATGGGGCAACTTTAGGCACTGGAATGTGTTCAGGATCCCACAAAGACCAACATTTGAGTCCAGGTCAGACTGCTGCTCAAGCCCACGTACATAGCCACCATATTGGTGGTTCTCATCCTGGTCAGGTGCTATAGGATCAAGACTGGACTGCTAACTACAAGGTTGTTCCTCAGAAACCCTATATGGGGTCACTATGAATTGGAACTAACTCGACAGCCCTTAACAACATCAACATCTGGCTAAATGTTAAAGTCACTGCGAAGGTGCTTAACACTCATGCCCCCAGATCCCATTAGTACAGCCAGGCTGGGCTTGGTCCTAGGAATACATATGTTTAAAAACACACCCCAGGTGATTCTAATCACATAATTCAGGAATACCAACTGTAAGATTAGCACAGGACCAGGTAGTGTTTCGTTCTGTTGTATTCCAGGTTGCTGTGAGTCGGAATCTAGACGCAACAACAAACCTCTGCCAACAGAAACATGTTACAATGGTGTGAAATAACGAAATGATGACTGGTAAACTGCAAAATGCTATAAAATGCTATGGAGTATGATTATAATAATAATAGTTGTAGTAGCACTAATATATTTTATTATTATTAATTCCAAACCACTGTAAACGTCTGTTGAAGCAATGGGAAATGTGTGCAAAGATCTAATGAGAATAATAGCTGAGAAACAGAGAACCTGTTGTTTGACTTCAAAAAGCTAGCAGGCCCATAATTAAGATAAAGGTTTTTGTTGTTATTTTTCCTCCCAAGAGTGGGTTGCTAAGAGAATATGCAAAGAAAGAACAAATGAATTCATGCTATTGCCAGAATACAGAACTAGTGGGCTTTCTATTCTCCACGTTCACAGACCCCAAGGAGCTAGTGTGTTTGAGTTCCTTGAATCCATTCTATCTGACTATAGGGAATGGGGGCGGAGACTATTCTAACTGGCAGGGAGGAGTGGCTATATTTGACTGTGAGTTTATCATCTGGGGGCAGAGGGTAGGGCTTTAGTCAGGTATGTAATAGAACAGACAAAAGAACATCAATAGGTTTACTAGTTCCCTGACAGTGTATAGACATTACCCAATTGTCAAGATACAAAAGAAAACCAACACAAAACATTTTGCTTTAACTCAAATTGAACTGGATCTACTTGGCTAAGTGTCCTACGCATATGTTCACAGAGAGCATGATTTTGCATTCATTGAATACATAGTTCTCACTCTCCTTCCACCGTTCAATGTGTAATAATTTTTGATCATACTGTCTTTCAGTACACCGAGATTATGAGGTGGAAATGAAATAAATAGCAAAGGCTCTCTTTGCCCCAGTCCCTTCTGTGGGCCCTGTTAGTGGACAACAACCCAGGCAACCTGTCCCCACTGGGTAGTGACCTCCTGCTCTCTTCACCCTTGCCTCTTCCTGACTTCACATGGAGCTCCTGTGAAGGACCTCTGTACCCTAGAACTCTGGTTCAAGCCACCTTTCCCAAACCACCTCTATGGTTTTTCCAGGACTCACCAGATCTCCTGAATCTGAAGATCTAGCAGGAGAGTTCTGGAGGCTTGTCCTTTAAACCGCATCCCCTATTTGGCATCTTTGTGCAGGCAGGTCTGAGAAACACAGTGAATAACAACAGTCCAATCCATGTACTCAGCAAGTATCTGCTGAGTACTTATGATGTGTCAGGAGACAATTAAACTCAAGAGGGTTACTGATGAGCAACAACAGATAAGGCCTCACAGACCTGCAGTCTAATAGGGTCAACGGAAACATAAACAAACAGCCCCTAAGTGCATCCTGCCACATTGCTTATGTTAAAGTGGAGAATAGCATGGTGGTCAACCCAGTTTAGATGGGGAGGGTGGTCAGGTATGGTTATTATTGGATGTAGCATCTTTAAAAACTCAGTCCTGAAAGATTTAGGAGTAAATTTGTGTAGACATGAGGACACAGGAAAGAGGGAAATGGCATGTGTGAATACGCTAATACAGGAAGCCGAAAGTCCCCAGAAACAGGAGGAGGGCCAGCTGGGATGGCAGCATTTTGAAAAAAGGGAGAGAATACAATACAATTAGGGTGCAGTGCAGGCAGGGGTTTTAGATTTGATCCTAAAATCGTTGGGAAGATGCTGGAGGGTTTTAAACAGAAGGTGATACAATCAGAAATACAACCTTTCAAAAACATCACAGGGTCGCCCACCAGTCCTGTAATATTTTAATCACATAATTCCCAAGGATCAGATCGTATTCTGCAAAATCTGATCCTAGACTCATAGGAGGAGATTGAGGGATCTGAGCCAGGAACCAGACTCCCCAGGATACAGTCAGCCTCCTCCTGTGGCCTCTCTCACAGAGGATGAACAAGACCCTTTAAATATGGACTGTGGCATCACAAGGACAGAGAGAGAAGACCCATCAAGGTGTGTCCTTTACTTTCTGTTTTAGCCACCAGAAAGCAAGCTCTGTGCTGTGCTCTCTGGAGATGGTCAAAAGCCTGGTGCATAAGAGGCTCTCAAGAAGTATCAATATAGGCTGGGTGGAGGAGGTCCAGAGTTTAGGATGTCGAAGTAGATGTCTAGCTCTGGCTGCCTAGCATCCAGGGCTGACTCCTTATCTGGCTCTAAAACTGAGGATGAACCAAGATTGGACAATCAAGACTTCACATTTCCCTGGTCTTAGTGATGGACTTAAAGGTTGAGGGATGGGGTCCTGACATGCTCAGAACCAAAGAGACTCAACACTTTGACTTTTGGGGATGTGCTGGGAAAAGCGAGGACCCCTTTTTTGTGTGTTTGTTTTGCTGAAAGGATGAGATGTGGGCCTGGGGCTGCTTGTGGCTGTTTTGTCACTACAAGGAGAGAGCCTGTCAAGAGAACAAAGCCAGCCTAGGAGAAATAAGACCCAGAGAAGAACAAAAGAAAGGTGACAGAGGACATCATTTGAACTAGAGTCTAGATAGAACTACTGCTGTTTCCATTTTATGGACCCATACACTTGCCTAATTCTCTTTGAATTAGGTCTCTGTCTAGCATCCTGACTGTCCATTGTATTCTCATTCCATCACCAAATTCTCACTGAACAAACTCAGCTAACTTTACAAATGAATGAGATGGAGGTGGGTCATGCCCAGGAATGTCTGCACTGATTGTCTTCTGTAAGACATGAGCAAGAAAAGAATCAGATTCTGGTGGATGGGAGAGGAAATAAGAGTAAGTCAGGATGAAATTGCGGCAGGTAGGATTCAAACTGGACTCCCAGAAAGACTTGCCCAACTAAGGGATTCTGTTTAAACAAGAGTACCCTTCCCGCCACCAATAGGCCTGCACGATCATTGCCTTAATTAGGACAGCTAGCTCTTTCTCATTTCAGTTTTCTGCTCTAGATCCCAGCTAATATCTCAAAAAATAAAAAGAGCAAAACACAAGAGGGGAAAGGGAGGAGAAGGGAAAAGGAGAGAGAAAGAGAAAAGAAAAAAGTCGTTCTCTGCTTTGACTGCATATATGAATCACCCTGATTGAAAAGTAGAACTTTTCAAGGAACCCTGGTGGTGCTGTGGTTAAAATGCTCAGCTGCCAGCCAAAAAGTTGGTAGTTGGAATACACCAGCCGTTCCACAAGAGAAAGATGTGTCTGTTGGCTTCTGTAAAGATTGTGACTTTGGAAACCGTGTGGAATAGTTGTAGTCTGTTCTTTACAGTTTCTATGAGTTAGAATTGATTAAGACTCTGCTTTGGGTGTATGGCACTCTTGAAAACTATTGATGACCAGGCTGTACCTCCAAATATTCTGCTTTGCTTCACCTTGGGTGGAAAGAAGATTCCTATTTTTTGAGACCCACCAAGTAGGAACGATATCTTCCTACTCAAACTGTGGGCCATGACCCATCAATCAGCAAGTTCTGGGAGCTTACAAGAAATATGTACACCTTGGGTCCCACTTCATACCTAATGAGAATCTACGTTTGATCCAAGATCATTCATATGCACATTCAAGTACAAGAAGCGTTGAGATATGGGAGTACCCTGAAATCAGCCTCAGTTCTGATGAGAAGGCTGACACACATCTGCCACTTGCAGCTTTCAGGAGTTATGTGTATGGGGGAAAAGACAGCTGTAGCTTCAGGAATGGAAGGCAGTGTTGGACTGGCCTCCATCAAACATGAGCTAATTCCAGCCAAGGCAACAAGGACCAATGTCTCCACAGGCCTTCCATCTCCCCTTAATTCCATAGTTCACTGGTTGTGTATAATGGGCACTTAAGTTGTCCACAAACAGAATGGCCCATAGCTCCAAATTCAGAACAGCACTACACAATTACAACCGAGTTAAGTTTCATTAGTGTTTCTTAAGAGAGGCTGTCTGATCCCAGGTGCGACAACTTTAGTGGCAGACTGGACTACCAGAGCTGCTCTTCTACCAGTCAAGGACCCCCAGAGGTCTGCTTAACATGACATTCTAATTCAGGGGGCCTGGGGTGGGGCTTGTGGCTCTCAGTTTCTAACTGCAGGGCCTGTGAGTTCAGAGACTCCATAGACATGTTGGGAAGAACAATTAGGAAGCTTCCATGTGTTGAGAGCGTTTGCTAGTGCCATCTCATTTACTTCAAACAATAATGTAAGATGGGAATTGTTCCCATTTGCCATCTGTTATGGATTGAATTGTGTACACTAAAAATATGTGTTGTAAATCCTAACCCCTGTACCTGTGGTTATAATCCTATTAGACTATGTTAATAAGGTAGGATTTCTATACGTTGTGTCTTGATTTAATCTCTTTTCAGATAAAAACACAAGGAAAAAATTAAGCAGACAGAGATGGGGCTTCCAATTTGTTGTTGTTAGGGGCACTCAAGTCAGTACTGACTCATAGCAACCCTATGCACAACAGAACGAAACACTTTCTGGTCCTGGGCCAACCTCACAATTGTTGCCACGCCTATTGATGCTGCTACTTTGTCAATTCATCTTGCTGAGGGTCTTCCTCTTTTTCTTGAACCCTCCGCCTTATCAAACATGATGTCCTTCTCCAGCAACAGATCCCTCCTGACAACATGTCCGAAGTATGAGAGACGAAGTTTGGCCATCTTGGCCTCCAAGGAGCACTCTGGTGGCACATCTTCCAACACAGATCTGTTCTTTTGGCAGTCCATGGCACTTTCAATATTCTCCTCCAGCACCATACTCAAAAACATCAATTCTTCTATGGCCTTCCTTATTCACTGCCAGCTTTCGCATGCATATGAGGTTACTGAAAATACCATGGCTTGGATCAGGTGCACCTTAGTCCTCAAGCTGACATCTTTGCTCTTTAATGCTTTAAAAAGGTCTTGCACAGCAGATTCGCCTAATGCAATACATCATCTGATTTCTTGACCCCTGCTTCCATGAGTGTTGATAGTTGATCTGAGAAGAATGAAGTCCTTGACAACTTCAATCTTTTTTTCATTGATAAGAATGTTGTTTATTGGTCTGGTGGTGAGGATTTTTGTTTTCTGTACATTAAGATGTAATCAATACCGAAGGCTGTGCTCTTTGATCTTCACCGGTAAATATTTTAAGTCTTCTTCACTTTGATTATGCAAGGTTGTATCATCTGCATATCGCAGGTTGTTAACTATTCCATGAACTGTTGGGGCTTCCAATACTTCATGGAAAAATAGAATTAAAAAATAAAGGAATTTCCCACAAACTTTTGAAGTCCTCTTGTAGATGCCATGCTATATGAAGATCAAAAAGAAACGGAAGAGACACGGACCTTCCCCCAGAGCCAACACAGAGAGAAATCCTTCCTCTATGGTTGGTAGGGAGTCCTGGTGTGGCACTGTACGATGAGCAATCTACCATAAGTTTGGTCACTCAAACTCACCAGCTGCTTCTCAGAAACCCTGTGAAGGGTCACTATGGGTTGGAATTGACTTGACAGCACTTAACAACATCTGGTATCCTGAATTTGGACGTCTAACCTCTTAAATTGTATGAAGAGTCCTGGTGTGGCGCTGTGGGTTAATGCGTTGGACTACAAGGTCAGTTTGGAGTGCAAGGTCAGCAATACACGTTCACTAACCTCTCTTTAGAAACCCTATATAGGGTCACTATGAGTCAGAACTGACTTGACGATACTTAGCAAGAACAACATACTGAGAAAATGAAGTTTTTTGTTAAAGCCTGCCACTTGGCACAGCAGCATCAGATAACTAAGACACCACCGGAGGCAACTGGGGTTCAGAGCCCACTCAGATCTTAGTTCAAATGAGTTCCCGAACCCAGCCCCATGTCAGTGTCATCTGGGGACCACAGCAAAATACCTTTGGACCTTGACACCATAAGAACCATGTGGTTCCTGAGTACCACTACCAGCCACTCTAAAAGGAATCACAATAGATAGTCCTGGACAGACTGTGAAAAAATGTGAAACTAAGCTGAAAATCATAAATAAATAAAAAACCAGGCTTACTGGTTGGATAGAGACAAAGTTCAGAAGGGTTGGGAAAGGAAAAGGGGGAGAAACCAAAAAGCACAGTGAAGAAGCGGAATGTGTGATGTTATGCTGAGGGATTTGCAGTCAATGAGAAGAAACAAAGTGATTTATTGAATGTAAAACTGATGATCAGCTCTGTAAACCTTCATCCAACTCTCAAAAAGTTAAAACAACCAACCAAATAAGAAACTGCCCCTTGGAAATCTCAGTTCTGAGGTAGTTGTTGTTGTTAAGTGCCGTTGAGTCAGTTTCAACTCATAGCAACCCTCTATGGGGTTTCCGAGGAGTGGCTGGTAAGCCTTAACTACCAACCATGTGTTCAAACCGACCTTGGAGGCCAGAGTACTAACCAACAGCTCCACACCAGGACTCCAATTCTGAGGTAGGATCAGGACTACGTGTTTTAAAGGTCCTCAGGAAATCACAGTATGAAACTAGTCCATGGGTTGCCTGATTTTGGATAACTCTAGATTAAGGTGTTAAGGTCTGTCTAGAGCTGACTAGAATGATGTCTATGCTTCTCACTCCCTTTAAAGAATCACTGTATCTTATTTTTTCATGTCCTTGACAACCAGCCCAAGACCTGCCAAAAGGCACGAGCTTAGCAAAAGTTACTGTCTGACTAAATGAATTGAGAAATGAATGGTGGATGAAGGTATGCAGGGAGGGAGGGAGGGAGAAAGGGAAAGAGAGAAAAGGAGGCAGGGAAGTGGGGAAGGAAAGGAGAAAATCATGGGGCTCCTAGACTTACCTGCAAATTTGCATCATGTCCTCAGGGACACTTTTTAAATGTCCTAGATAGAAAATAATATGTACCATCTCAGCAAATGAGCAATCCAAGATGAGATGCCTGTAGTTACAGGAGGTCCATGAAACCTTGCCAACTGAAGGAGAGAGCAGGCAGGATTTGGGGGGATAGAAGGTGTAACTCTGTTGTAGGATGTGGAAAGATTGTGTAGACATCTGTGCCAAGCAGTACTGCCAGCTCCCTGGGTACCAGGCATTGCCTACAGCCGTGGCCTATTTGCAATGAACAGCACTCTCTGGGCTCATTTTGCCCACTGGAACACAACCATCCCAACTTACTTCTCCTCCCCCTCTCCTTCCTGACCTGACCTCCTTTTTATCTCAAGTTCCTGCCGTCCATTCTGTCTTGTTCCCTGGGGTCTTAAAATCATCTTTAATAAGTCTCTATGCTTCCTACCTTTCCCCAGAGATGAAGGGTGGACCCCTTTTACATCAAAACCCATCTTGTCACCACCAAGAGAGAGTAGATCAAGCTTTTAGCACAACCTTGAATTAAATGAAAAGAGGGTTTCATATTCCTACCATCTCCCTTCCTTGTTGGAACAGAAGCTACCTTTCTCCCAAATTCACACCAAAGAGGCTTGCTCCTCTCTTGTCCTGTGGCTTTTAAGAATATGTGTATTCAATATCATGAAATGTATAGTTTCCAATCTCAGCTTGTCCCCTGACTTCCAGACTTGTATATTCAACTGCCTAGTTATTGTCTTCACTTAGGACTGAAACAGGTATTGTGTGTGTGTGTGTGAGAGAGAGAGAGAGAATGTTTGTGGTACAAACATACGCAACACAACATTGGCAAATTCAACATTTTTCACTTGTACAATTCAATGAAACCAATTACATCCATCATGTTGTGCTACCATCACGAAAACCCATTGTCTTGTTTCCACTGAATCTAAAACTTACCATTGCTAAGACCAAGACTTGAACTCTCCCCTTCCATTCTTCTTCGCCCACCTTAGCTGAGTTATACTTCACCACCTCCTTTCCTTCATTCTCAGAACCAGTTCTTTAGGAAGTCCTGAGAACTCAAGGTTCACATATATCCTTAAGCTGACTTCTTACCAGGCTGCAGCAACCATCATAGTTCAAACCACCATCTGTTCTCCTCTCATACAACACCCTTCGAAACATCTTTTGGCTTTTTTCCCTCTCTCACACACGGTCTCCACACAGAAGCCGAAGTGAGCCTTTGAGAATATATTAGTTTCTTCACTCATCAGCTCAAAACGCTCCCAAAGCTCAACACACATCATATTTAAAACAAAATTCAGATACCCAACAAAGGCCTCTGTATTTACCTTCCTATGGCTACCATGACGAAGTGTGTATTAATAAGAATAGAAATGTATAGTCTCACACGGTTGGAGCTGGAAAGTCATATTCTGTACTGATTCCCAACTTCTTTTTCTTCATGACACCATCTCATTATATTAATAAGAACACACGCACACACGCACATGACCTGAGCTTCATTCTTAGTCAACACACAGGTGCAGACATGACCCATCTGTCAGTGCAGACTTGCATGTTGCTATGATGCTGAATAGATTTCAACAGCGCTTCCAGATTAAAGTGGACTAGTGATCTACTGCAAATCTGCCAGTTAAAACCCTCTGCATCACAGTGGCATTGTGCCTGGGGTGGCCTGCTTCAGGGGCTGACTCAAACGCAGTTAACAACCACAACAACCTGGAAATACATCAGCTTCAGGATTCCTGTGTATTCCACCTGGTGAAGTCCATGTGTGTAGTCATTGTTTGTGGTGTTGAAGAAAAGTATTTGCAATGAAAAAACCACTTTGTTTTTATTTGGTGCCATCGAGGAGGTTCTGACTCATAGGGACCCTATGCACAGCAAACTGAAGACTGTCACAGTTGTTACATTTGAGCCCAGAGCTGCTGCAGGTGTGCTGATCCATCTTGTTGGAGTGCTTCTTCCTTTTTGCTTTTCCTCCCTCCACTTTCCCAAGTACGATGCCCTTCTCCAGGTACCGGGTCTTTCTCATAACATGTCTAATATATGAGAAAGGAAGCCTTGCCATCCCCACTTCTCAGAAGCTTTATGGTTGTACTTCTTATAACACAGATTTGTTTGTTTTTCTGGCAGTGTATAGCACTTTCAATATTCTTCTCCAGCACCATAATTTAAAAGCATCAATTCTTCTATGGTCTTCCTTATTCATTGTCCAACTTTCACATGCACAAGAGGCTACTGAAAATACCATGGCTTGAGTCAGGTGCACCTTAGTCCTCAAACTGATACCTTTGCTCTTGAACACTTTAAAAAAATGTCTTGTCACTGGAGATGGAGATGGAGATGAGGACATGGAGATAGAGAGAGCAGCTGAGGACTCTATAGACTCATGGAAAGAGGAAGACTGAGTGCTGGCGGCCAGGGAGGCAGGCTTCTAGAATATGTCCTTTAGGTGTTTAAATGATTATGTATTCCTGAGCATTTCTGTATACACCTCCACCCCCCAGAAAAAAACCCTAAACAAAAAAACAGAGGGAATAGAAGCAAACACTGTTGACTGACAATGCACGGAGGGGATTGTAATCATTGCAACGAACCGATGAGTAAAAAACTGATGTTGTTTCATGTAAACTATCACTTAATTCACAATAAACAATTTACAACAATATCTTGTGCAGCAGCTTTGCTTAATGCAATAGTTCATTTGATTTCTTGATTGTTGTTTCCTTGAGTGTTGATTGTAGATCCAAGCAAAACGAAGTCTTCGACAACACCAGGCTTTTCTCCTTTTATCATGCTATTTACTAGTCTGGTTGAGAGGATTTTTGTTTGCTTTACATTGAGGTGCAATACATACCAATGGCTGTGTTTTTTAAATTTTCATCAGTATCTATTTTAAGACCTCTTCACGTTCAGCAAGTAAGGTTGTATCATCTGCATATCATAGATTGTTAGTGAGTTTTCCTCCAATCCTGATGCCATGTTCTGGTTCATATAATTCAACTTCTTGGATTATTTGCTTAGCACAGATTGATTAAGTATAACAAAAGGATACAACCATGTGCACACCTTTCCTGATTTTATATCATTCAATATGCCCTTGTTCTGTTCTTTTTTTTCTGTTCGAACAACTGCCTCTTGGTCTATGCACACGAGCATGATGAAATATTCAGGAAAACCCATTCTTCACAATGCTATCCAGAGTTCATTATGATGTACACAGTAGAAAGCCTTGCAAAATTCCCTAATGCGATTCCCAACAACTTTTCTATCACTGATGCCATATTTTCTACCTACCTATCCCTTCTCTTTGTTTCCAACATTTGCATTTCAATCACCAGTTAATTTTCAATGTGTCTTCACTGCATATTTGGCCACTTTCAGACTGAAGAGGTTGGTAGAATTCCTGAATATCTTCATTACTGAATTTGGTAGTTGGTGCATAAATTTGAATAACAGTTCTATTAACTGACCTTCCTTGCTGGTTGGTTGTGTGCGGTGGAATCAGTTCAGATTTCTAGACATTTTCCAAGGCTGTAAATCTTTACAGGAGCAAAAAGCCTCATCCTTCTTACATGGAGCAGCTGGTAGATTCAAACTGCTGACCTTGCAATTAGCAACCCAATTTGTAACTTAGGAGCTCTGGTAGCGTAGTGGTTACGAATTGGGCTGCGAACCTTAAGGTCAGCGGTTCGAAACTACCAGCTGCTCTGCAGGAGAAAGATGAGGCTTTCTACTCCCGTAAAGATTTACACCCTCGGAAACCCTATACAGGGTCGCTATGGGTCGGAACCGACTCGATGGCACATAACACCAACAACAACATGCCACCAGAGCTCCTTGGTCTTCCTTGTAGGCATATAGATATTATTCTATCACAATCAGCATTGTATCTCAAGATAAATATTGAAACACTCTTTGTGATGATGAGTGCCACACCTTTCTTCTTCAATTGTCATTCCTGGCATAGGAAGTCGTATGATCTTCCAATACTTGCCCATTTCAGCTCATTAATTCCTAGGATGCCGATCTTCATGTGGCTCATTTCATATGGGAAGACTTCCAATTTCCCTAGCTTCACACATTCCACATTGCAATCATCAATGAACAGGAATGTTTGCTATTGTTCTTCTCATTTTGAGTAGTACCCCATCAGCAAACGAAGGTCCCCAAAGCTCCATCCTTGTCAAGAAGGTCAGCTCTACTTGGAGGAGGCAGCTCTTTCTCAGTCAGATTTTGAGTGTCTTCCAACCTGAGGGGCTCATCTTCTGGCACTATATCTGACAATGTGTCACTGATATTCATAAGGTTGCCAGAAGCTAAGCCCTCAGAAGTCAACTGCCTATTCCTTCTTCCCAGTCTGTCTTAGTCTGGAAACCCCACTGAAACCTGCCCACCATGGATGACCCTGCTGGTATTTAAAATACTGGTGGCATAGTGTCCAGGGTCACAGTAACATACAAGCTACCACAGATCAACAAACTGACCGACACGTGCCCCAGAACAATCACAATCTCTCAGAACACATGTTCATCTTCTGAAAACGGGGGTCCTTCTGTGTACTTCATGGAGAATTGAGATGTGGTTCAAATGACAATATCCACGTTGGAACAGAAACAGTAACAGCATTCTGAGGCATGCTTACTGGAAAATCCTCTCTAGGGCCTGAGTAGACGTTACAGAACTTGTCCCTGTCTTAGCAAAGATATCTACATTCCGGTACTTCATCCCAGAGGTGCCTAAAGGTGAAAAGGTCAGCCATTGGAGGGAGATGAATGGGGGAGCCAGTGTTTTATAGGGCAGCTCTCCTGGCTCCCCCAGATGACATTACCTGAGTGAGCACTCATTGTTTACACATAAGACCTAATGTTTCAGAGCCTTCTTTCTCCTCCAGAGAGGAGAGATGCTGCCTGAGCGAGAAGCAGGAGATATTGCCAAGTAACCCTGCTCTTTTCTTCTCTGCCTCCTTCCCCTTCCAATCTTACACAGATTCCTAACTACACCCCGTGACGTGCCCACGTGCCCGAAACACACAGAGGCATACATACGACAACATAGCCTTCATTTCTTTTTCTCCTTTTCCTGCAAGCCTGTGATATTTTGCTCAAATTGAGCTGAGAGTCATAGCCCAAGGATGACAGCAGATACAAAGTGCTGGCTCATCAACCTCGCCTAATGTCTCCAGCTAGTCTCGTCTTGAGGAAGGCACATTGGGCAGCCACAGAATGAGACCAGCATTAGACTCCTTCCTCTGATCTGGGTCTCATTTTCTCCATCTGCAAAATTAGGAGGATGGGCTAGGGCAGAGAGGCAGATAGGTATATCTCTAACTAATAGCACCTTGAACTATTTTTTTCTTTAAAATTCAAAAGAAATGAGCCCAGACTGTTACCCCAAGATGGAGTGGAAAAGCCAGCATCCGCTGCATGGTCTAGGGATCTTGGGGCGGAGGTAGGGCTTCCATTTCTACATATCCGGGTTCTCTGTTTTGCTGAGTTAGTTCAGGTTCCGGGTCATCAGTTAGTTCACCATCCGCATGTACTCTTCTTTTTCCACATTGTGTCATCTTGCTCTGAGCATGGCCCCAAAGTGCCACCAACCCAAGTCTCAGTGTACTGAACTGATATTCACTGACAGGTTGCATCAACAAAATGCACATTTCATGGAAGCAAACTACTTAAAATTGGAAGTTAGGTTTCCTGATCTTTTGTTCCTTTGGCAACCCTCACCCTGGGAACTCTCCACACTCCCTTGGAGGGTCAGGTACCGTTCATGTGAGTCTCTGATGCCATTGTTAGCTGTCCTGACACAGGGTGACATCATGCACAACGGAAGCAGTGCAGCCTAGTCCTGGACCATCCTATGAGGAGCTGTGGATTGCATCATTGTGATCTATTGGGTTTTTGTTGGCTGATTTTTAGATGTAGATCACCAGGCCTTTTTTCCTAGTCTATCTTAGTCTGGAAGCTCCACTGAAGCCAAAGTCTCCAGCACAAAAGGTGACAATCTTACTATCAAGTCTTTACTGCCCCCTTACAACCTTCTTTTTCTCTTTGTTCTGCTGTTTCCTTACAGATCCCATCTTCAACACTTAAAAAAAGCCTGACAAAATAGTACATATTCTAAGACAAAGACAATTTTCTCTCTAAAAGAAGCTCTGATGCCAACTGTTAACAGCTCTTTTGACCTTTGCTCACATTCAAGCTGCTACTTCCAATTCCATGCCTGAAACAGACATCACCAATCAATTTTATCTTAGTCATTAATAGGGCCTCTTCCCAACACACTACTAGAAGACACTAGTAGCTGATAACAGCTGCCATGCTAGGTGCAGTCTCTTTGCCATCTTGGACACCGAGATGTCCTCAACATTTTCTTCTATCTTTGACTTTCAGAAACTAGTGAAAGCAGAAAGTTGTTGCCTGAAGTGCCATCAAGACATTCTGACTCAAAATGACCTTGTGTTGGGTTTCCAAGGACTAGTTGGTAGGTTTGAACTTCTGACCTTGTGGTTAGCAGTCCAGTGCCAATCTGCAGCACCACACCAGGATGCCAGAACAGTCACTGAACCAAATCAACCAACCGAGGATTACTCATTTGCATTGAAATACTCCAAGTGATCTGAATAGGACTGTTTGTTATGAATTGAATTGTGTTTCCCTCAAAATATGGGTTGGAATCTGAACCCCTATACCTGTGCATGTAATTTTGATTGCAAATAAGGTATTTTGTTATGTTAATGAAACCTTGTCAGTGTTAATTACAAAAAGGAGATTAGACACAGAAGGAAAATGTACTGTGGGGAAAATAAATGTCACATGAAGACCACCAAGAAACTGAGCCCCCCCCACCCCCCCAGGGCTACAGAAGCTGAAAGAGACAGAGCCTCAACCCAGAGTCAACAAGACGGGGCTTTCGCTATAACCTGTGTGCTGAATTCAGACTTCCAGCCTCCTGAAAAATTAATTATTTTAAGCCAGCCACTTGTGGTATTTCTCTTATAGATGTGCTATGACACAAAGACAAGAACCCATCCCTGCCTCAACTGTCCCCTTCCTTTATCCCCAACAGCCTGCCACAGACCCTAACACAGCCCACCTTTGCCTACTCCTTTGCATTAATATATATTAAAAAAATTTAAACCCAAACCAAACCCTTTGCCAATTCATGCTGTCATTGTTGTTAAGCACTATTGAGTCGGTTCTGACTCATAGCGACCCTGTATAGGGTTTCCAAGGAGTAACTGGTGGGTTTGAACTGCTGACTTTGTGGGTTCACAGTCCAGTGCTGATCCTACAGTGCTACATCCCAGTGACCTATATAGGGTTTCCAAGATCTGTTTAGGAGCAGACAGCCTCACTTACCTTTTTCTTCCTTGGAGGGGTTGGTAGGTCTGAATGCTCAATCTTGCATTTTGCAGCTCAACGTTTAATTAACCCATAGTGCCACCAATAAATGAAAGCTCATGGTTCCATAAGAAGAGTATGGCCTCATTGCACTCATTGGACTGAGCTCTCCTTGACTTCACGTCCTCCTACTTAGCCTGCTGGGCTCAACGTCTATGTCTAGGAAAACACCTCTGGTGCTCCCCTCTGGAGAGTAGCTCAGAACTCCCTCCCCCAGCTCTGGGCTCTGACAACACCCCATATGAACCCTCCATAACCCTTAACATCATGTCATTGTTCATATTGCTATTACATTTTATCTTCCTCCCCTACTAGATTCCAGTCCTAGCCCTGAAACATGGCTACACAGAGCAGATGTTGAGTAAATATTTGCTAACTGGTCAGTTGATTATTAATTAATTGATAATCTACTTTCCATAGTGGTTGTGAGGCTCCAAGAAGTATACAGTCGTGAGCTGCCACCGAGTCCTGCACCATTCCCACCATCGGCTTCAGGTTGGATCACTGTGACCCATACATTTTCATGGATTGACTCTCAGAAGTAGATCTCCAGATTTTCTTACTATGCTTAGTCTGAAAGCTCAGTTGAAGCCTATTTAGCAGCATCCTAGCAGGCAAACCTCCACTGACAGCCAGGTGGTGGCTGGGAAGGAGGTACACTGGCCACCTACCTAACCCTAACACAACCCACCTTTGCCCAATCTTTTGGATTAATATGAAAAAATTCAAACCCAAACCAAACCCATTACCAACTCATGCTGTTGTTTTGAAGTACTGCCGAGTTGGTTCCAGTCTCCTGCCCACTGCTGTTATAAAATGCTTGCTAAGTGCCTGGGTCATCGTAAGCAGTCCAGAAAGAATAGCACTTTCTCTATGCTAGATCCTGTGCCCTTTTCTATACCATCTGAGTTAACCCTCACAACACGCACACACAGAAGGTACTATCATTATTCCCACTTGGTAAGTGAGGAAACTGAGGCACTGAGAAGGGAAGTGACTTGTGCACTGACTCTAAGTAAGCATGGCTGAGATGGTCACCTCAGCCTCAGCTGAGGGCAAGAGAGGCGCCTTAGCACAGGACTTGAAAGGTCAAGTGAAGTCTCCCACAAGAAGCAATGGGCAAGTGTAGCAGAGCCAGCCTCTCAAGCTGCTTCCTAACTGGTGGCTTCTGTGAGCAACTCAGCCTCTCAAACCTTAGTGTTCTCTGTAAAATAGGAATAATCATACCAGGTCTGTAATTGTATGATGATGTGGAAACAAGATCCCATAAGTGAGGCACTTGGTCCACAGCCTGATACATTGAGCAAAGACAGTTGCCATCAAGTCGGAGCCCACATGTGTCAAAACAGAACTGTGCTGTACAGTTTTCAGCAGTCGCTTGCTTTGTGAGTAATCACTAGGACTTTCTTCCCAGGAGTCTCTGGGTAGACTTTAGCCTCCAAACTCCTTACTAGCTGTCGATAGCATTGAGCATGTGCATTACCCAGGGACTCCAATGTAATGAGTGATGCTCATAAAAGTAGAACACAGGATCTTTGTTTCCTCCTGGCTCTCTCCTCTCCTCTTCCTTCCCTCTCTCCTTGTCTCTCTGTTTCTTTCTCTCTCACACACACACACTTACACATTGCCTTTGACTTGTTGTTGTTGTTAAGTGCCATCGAGTCAATTCCGACTCATAGTGACCCTGTATAGGGTTTCTAAGAAACAGCTGATGAGCTTGAACCACCGACCTTGCAGTTCAAACAACATTGCAGTCTGATGCATTAGCCCACAGCGCCACACCAGGACTTGATTCTTAGACCATCCTTTTATTTACTTTTTAATGGGAAAACAAGCTTTGTAGAGGTATGTATGCGTGTTTTAGGGAGAACTGTTGTTTTTTTCCACCTAATGCCTGGAAACAGAGAGAGATCGTTGGGTACAATTAATTGTTCAAACTGCCAGAGATTTGAAAGTAAAGGGAGCCAACAGATGCTGTTCTCAGCTCTGTGCTCATTAACGCAGAGAAAGCATTCGTTTCCTCTGCATGATTAACTTCCCATCGTGGTGATTTACACAGCAGATGATCTCACGAGAATGCATTATTACACAAACAGAGAGTCTGGTACGAGACATTTGGCCTCCCTGGGACATCTCTGTCCCCTAAACTACTAGGGTGTCTGAGTTGTGAGCCTGGACCCAAGAGGATATTTGTCTTTGGCCCAATTCCCCAGAGGGTTCTAGAAAGAGCAGTGATCAAAAGTCAGCTCAGGATGAGCCACAAGGCCTCCCTCTGTTCTGTGACTGGAAAGGAGGCATTATCTAGCCAACTTTGGCATCCACAGTGTCTTTTTTCTTTTTCTAGAATTAGGTTTTTGAACTTTTTCTTGTGAGTTGGGTGATAGTTTGCCGAGCAAATTAGGTTTCCTTTCAACTCACACACATTTTGCTTTGTGATGCTGACTGCATTGCCTACAATATGACAGCACTCTTCTGACTTCCTCCCTTCATTCTTCCTTCCTGCTCCTTTCTGCCTTCTGAGCTTTGACCTTGGGTAAATGGTATGGTTGATTGTTCTAAGGAGCCTGTACCTCCCTGGTGTTATTGTTCACGAGATAGACCTGTCTATTGTTTAAGGGAATGTTAAGCCATGGGGAGTTAATTCAGTTCTAGACTTGAAAGGTATCAAAGGGCCATAGTCTCTGGGGCTCTAACAGACCAGTGAGCCTGGCCTTTTTTATGATTTTGAATTTTCTTCCACATTTTCCTCCTACTTGATCCAGGACTCATTTGTCATTCTTTTCAGAGTGGTTGTGGTGGCTGGGCACCATCTGGTTCTTCTGGTCTCAGGGTTGTGAAGGCAGAGACTCCTATGGCTCCCATGGTTCATATGAGTCTCTTGGACTCATAATTTCCACACATCTCTGATTGTATCCTGCCATTGCTTTAAGGAATAACTATATTTTGGCTAACACCAACCATGGCAGGATGCTTGCCCTACAGAGGGGGCTCCTAGAACCAAAGCAAAGAGCCAGCATCACCGAGTTTGAGCTCTCTACTCTTCATCATGTGTGGTCAACTAACCTGACCTCACTCACCATGAGCCAGGCTCTGTCTGGGAGGTGGTGCTGAGATTCACTCTTTGTCTGTGAGAAGCTCAATCTAGGAATAGAATGGGGCAGGGACATGAAGAATTAGAAGACAAAGTTATTAAAAGCTCCTGTATGGATCATGGCTTATCACTGATGAATTCTGTACTAGGACCAGGATTATTGTTTTTATTAAGTGCTGTCGAGTCGGTTGTGACTCATAGCAGCCCTGTATAGGGTTTCCAAGGAACAGCTGGTGGACTTGAACTGCCGACTTCATGGTACACAGTCCAGTGAGGATCCTACAGTGCCACACCAGGAGTCCAATGAATGAGGACCAGGATACAAGCAAAAAAAAAAAAAAAAAAAATCAGAACCACCCCTATGGGCTCCTGCATACAACTAAGTTCATTCAATTATTAAAAAATCTCTTTATTTTAAAATAATGTCCTTTCTTTATTCTATTCAGATAAGTTTCTTTTATGAAGTGGTGTTAGTGACAGGCTACAGCTTGTTTGTTTCAAGGTCTTCTTTAGCAAAATCAGAATTGGCCAAATCTGTGTTAGACCTCTCTCTCTTTTTTTTTTCTTATTTTTTAATGTTATTGGTTGATGAAATCTTCAAAGCATGTGACCACAGCTATTAATAATGGAGGTACAAAGAAAGCATTATGGGAGCTCAGGAGGATGGCAGAAGTGACTTCTAGTTTGGATAAAATCAGGAAAAGCTTCAAAAGACTTGACATTTGGGTTCAGACTGTAAAGATGAATGAGTGATGTATACAGAGACTTGGAGGTGGACTCAAAAGGACATTCCAAGTGGAGGACACAGTCAGAATATAGGTCCAGAGGCAGGTAGAGAATCCCAACATTGAGTTATGCTTCAGGAATAACAAAGTGTTGTCCTTTCACCATACTTATTCAATCTGCATGCTGAGCCAATAATCTGAGAAACTGGTTCATATGAAGACGAACAGAGCATCAGGATTGGAAGAAGACTCATTAATAACTTGTGATATGCAGATGTACAACCTTACTTGCTGAAAGCAAAGAGGACTTACAGTATTTGTTGATGAAGATCAAAGACCACTGTCTTCAGTATGAATTGCACCTCAATGTAAAGTAAACAAAATTCTCACAACTGGACCAATAAATAGCAAGATAAGTGGGGAAAAGATAGAAGTTGTCAAAGACTTCATTTTGTTTGGATACACTATCAACACTCATGGAAGCAGCAGTCTAAAAATCAAACAACATATTGAATTAGGCAAATCTGCTGCACCAGAACTCTTTAAAGTGTTCAAGAGCAAAGATAATAGTTTGAACACTAAGGTGTGCCTGATCCAAGTCATGGTATTTTTCAATTGCTTCATATGCATATGAAAGTTGGACATGACTACAGAAACCCATAGAAGAACTGATGCATTTGAATTAAGGGGTTGGAGAAGAATATTAAAGGTACCATGGACTACCACAAGAACAAACGAATCTGTGTTGGAAGAAGTACAGCCAAGAGTGCTCCCTAGAAACCAGGGTGATGAGACTTTGTCTCCATTTTATGACCTAATATAAAGATCCCACAGATGTACACCAACTCTGTAAGGTTAATGAGGTGGGATTAGAGGCAGTCATGCTAATGAGCAAAATACCATACACTGGATTCAATTGGATCTTGAGTTGATCTCTTTTGTGATGTGTAAGTGCCCTTGAGTTGGCTCCAAGTCATAGCTACTTAGTATAGGGTTTCCGAGGAGCAATTGATGAGTTGGATCACCAGCCTTATGGCTCAATCTGACCCTGAAACCTTGCACTTACCCTACAGTGGCACACCATTGTTGTTGTTGTTGTTAAGTACCATGTAGTCTGTTCCGATTCATAGCGACTTGTACAGGGTTTCCAAGGCTGTAAATCTTTATGGATGCAGAAAGCCTCATCTTTCTCCCACGGAACCACCAGTAGTTTTGAACAGCCAACCTT
>NW_006408596.1:8902915-8905451 GCF_000296735.1 Chrysochloris asiatica
AGAAAACTCAGATGGTGAGCTTGGGCAAGTCAGTAATTTTCTGCAAGCATCAGTGCCCTCATTTGCAAAATGGTAGTGCATGCAAATCAGACAGCACCACATCTAGAACACACAATAAACCCTCAATAAAATAGCAGCACCTTTCTTCTGTACTATAAACACTCGACCTTAAGGTCAGTTTGAACTGCAAGGCCAGCAGTTCCAACTCACCAGCCACTCCTTGGAAACCCTATCTACAGCAGATCACTATAAGTCAAAGCCAACGTGATGGCATTTAACAACAACAACATGACCATTCTGGAATCCTGGTATGGAGCTGTAGGATAAGCAGTGGACTGTCAACCACAAGGTTAGTGACTCACCAGCCGCTCCTTGGAGATCCTATACGGGGTCGATCTGAGTTAGAATTGACACAACTCAACAACAACAATGCCCATTATCACTTCCTCCTTTGAATTCCCACAGGTACCATTTTCCCATTGTCCACAGCATTCATTTGCTTTTTGGATAGATGGCCTTGTTTTGTTAATGCATGTGTGCACATCTCTTTTCCTTAATCACACTGCAGTGCCCTTGGGGACAGGAAGTATCTTATGTTTTTAGATCCCACACAGCTGCGAGAACATTGCTAACTATGTGATATATGCCCAGATATTTGTTAAATGGATTCTTAAAGCTTTGGCTACAAGTACAGGTGCCTATTTTGCTTGGCCACTGGACAAACGACATTTGCATTTACACTCTTGTTTCCTGGGCTAATTGATGTGGGTCTTATAATGATATAAGCCCCTCTAAACTCTCCCCTAATAATGACAGAAGCCATCAATTAAACAAGCCATTATATGTATTCACAACCTATTAATCTGCTCTTAGTGGGGGGACACTGGTTGACATTCAGCTGTCTGGCTGTATAGTGGAATTGGATCTTGCTGGAAAATTCAGTTCGTTTTTGAACTCTCCATCAGCATTGCCTACTCTACGAAATGAGGATGAAATGATCATGTAGCGAATATAAATGTGGAGATAGATAGAGATATGTAAAAGCATCTGACTCAGGTCTGGACATCTTTGAAATTCTTAATACACAGCTACTCTAAAGTCTTAGAGAAAGTACAGCTGGAGAGTATAAGATTGGTCCTGCCACTGTGTGACCTTGGGCAAGTCATTTCATCTCTTTGATCTCCAGTGCCTTCATAAACAAAATGGGCATAAAAATAACTCCACTGCAGGGTTCTTATGAGGATTCAAGAAGACTTCTGTATATATGTATGCTTATCATACACCTATGAGATATACATATATATATATATACACACACATATATATGAATTCTATTGAATCTTCATAATAACCATGCAATATACAATATTCTCTCTCACACACACATACATATGTTGTTGTTGTTAGGTGCTGCTGATTCAGTTCCAACCCATGCTGACTTAATGTACAACAGAACGCAACTCCCCCCAATCCTGTGTCATCTGCACAATTGCTGCTACATCTGAACCCATCACTGCTACCTTTGTGTCACTCCATCTCATTGGGGGTCTCCTTCCTTTTCACTTTACCAAGTATGACATCCTTCTCTAGGAACGGTCCCTATTGATAATATGTCTGAAGTATGAAAAATGAAGTCTGGCCATCTTGGCTTCTAAGGAGCATTCTGGTTGTACTTCTTCCAACACAGATTTCTTTGTTCTTCTGGCAGTCCATGGTACCTTTAATTTTCTTCTCCAACACCATAACTTAAATGCGTCAATTGTTCTGTGGTCTTTCTTACCCATTTTCCAATTTTCATATGCACATTAGGTTATTGAAAATACCAAGGCTTGGATAAGATGCATTTTAGTCCTCAAACTGTTATCTTTGATTTTAAACATTTTAAAGAAGTCTTATACAGCAGATTTGCCTAATGCAATATGACGTTTGATTTCTTTCTTTCTTTCTTTTTTTTTTTCTTTCTTTCTTTCTTTCTTTCTTTTTTCTTTCTTTTTTTATTGTGAATTGTGTGATAGTCTACATGGGAGAACATAAGCTTTACATTCATTCCATCATCCATCATTTCATTGGCATAGTTATCATCCCAACCATGAATCCTCACCCAACCAAGGGGTGTACCCTGGAAGCCTGCACCCCCCCATCCCCCCAGTCCTCAGCCCCTTTCCATCTCCTGATCCCAAGTCCCCAATCACACCATCTCTTGATGTCGTCTTCTCTGCCTCCATCTCAGGCCTCACTGCCTCTCTGGGTAGGATTCCGCTCTTTGCTCTTCTCCATTGATGGTCCCAGTGTCCTCTGCTCCTAGACTGAAAAGTTAATCACTCCCCTCTTTGCTACAAAATGTCCATCTTTAGACTTCCAACCCTCATAATCAGTCCTGATAACAATTATTCACCATTGCATCACAAGGGACCCATCTGTATTTCATTTCATTAGCCCTTCCTGGACAGGCTGGACACTATTCACTGGAGACTCTATCTTCCTCCACACCCTTTGGATCTAGGTTCCCTCTTGAAAGCTTGTAAGCCAGTCACTT
>NW_006408596.1:8905867-8908191 GCF_000296735.1 Chrysochloris asiatica
ATGAGTCCCCAGATGTTGCCTCGCTACTGGCCGACCAGGTCTCCACCTGGGTTCAAGGTAGTTTGATTTCTTGACTGCTGCTTTTATGAATGTCCATTGTAGATCCAAGCAAAAGGAAATCTTTGACAACTTCAATCTTTTCTCCATTTAACATAATGATATTTATTCTTCCATTGGTGAGGATTTTTGTTTTTTTTTACATTGAGGTGCAAACCATAATGAAGGCTGTGGTTGTTGATCTTCATCAATTTGTACTTTAAGTCTTCTTTGTTTTCAGCAAGCAAGGTTGTATCATCTGGATACCACAGGTTGTTAATGTGTCTTCCTCCAATACTGATGCCATTGTCTTTTTCACATAATCTAGTTTCTTGGACTATGTGTTTAGCAAACAGATTAAATAAGCATAGTGAAAGGATATACCCTGGATCACACCTTTCCTGA
The DNA here is from genome assembly GCF_000296735.1 of Chrysochloris asiatica. NCBI lineage: Eukaryota > Metazoa > Chordata > Mammalia > Afrosoricida > Chrysochloridae > Chrysochloris > Chrysochloris asiatica. Next base: position 8,906,309 of record NW_006408596.1, read on the forward strand.
TTTTAAACCAGTCAGTGTTCCCTTGCTCTTTTTGAACAACTGCCTCTTGGTTTATGTACAGGTTCCTCATGTGCACAATTATGTATCCCAGAATACTCATCTTCTGCAATGTTGCCCATAGCTTGTCAAGATTCACTCAGTTGAAAGCCTTTGCATAGTCAATAGAACACAGGTAAACATCTTTCTGATATTATTTGCTTTTAGTGAAGAGCCATTTAATGTCAGCAATATTATTCCTCATTCCACTTCCTTGTCTGAATCCAGCATAAACCTCTGGCAATTCCTATCAATGTATCACTGCAGCCATTTTCAGAAAAATTTTACTCACATGCTATATCAGGGATACTGTCTGATAATTTCCACATTCCATTGGGTCACTTCTCTTTAGAATGGGCACAGATATGGATCTCTTACAATTAGTTGGCCAGATAGCCAAATTTTTTAGCATAGATGAGTGAGCGCCTTCAGTGCTGCATCAGCTTGTTAAAAGTCTTCAATTTGCATTCTATCTAATCCCAGAGTCTTGTTCTTTGTTTGCTGATGTACACCTTAGACTTCTTGTTGTCCTAATCTACCCAATCTAAAATTCCTGTCGGTAAGTATCACCTTTTCTGCTTCCACAATTATTCATTCATTCATTTAATACAACAAAAATGTATTAACCAGACTTTCGGTTTGCCACTGCAGCCAGGCGCCACGGGTGAGAGGGGCTCCGGGTTCGCGGGGAGGGGAACTCGCGGCAAAACCTTCCAGGGGACGAACCCACACTCTTACAGCCACCATAAGTCTCAGTACTTCAGAACCTTAAACCCGGTTTTTTGAGAGATCACTGTACTGAGGAACTACTGGCTTTTTGGATTTGTGCCCCCGCAGGGTACAGCTGCAGCCCCGGCTCCTTTGGGCTTGAGAGGAGGGGCTGGAACCAGCTTGTGCGGACCCTCCAGTGGTGAGGAGCCTCGAACAGGGAGAGACACTGGAGACAGGGGGAGGAGAAGGCAGGGGACATCTGCCCTGAAGTGGGATTTCGGCACGTACAGTGGGCATAGAGAAGTTAGTTTAAAAAACAAAAAACAAACAAGCAGGAAAAGAGGAAAGGCCGCGATTGCCTGACGTCATCAGGCGCGGACTATGCCCACCCAGCTGAACCACCTCTGTCCCGCCCAATTGGGCTGTGTCCACCGCCCCGCTGTTGTACAGCCAAACAACCCCTGCACCACCAGCCCCTCTCCCACCCAGCTGAGCCGATCGTGTTTGCTGGCCCTGCTGCCACGCGCCCAAACAACCCCTGCCACTGCCCAGCTGAGCCATTTGCGTTCGTTGGTCCCGCTGCTACACAGCGAGCAGCCCCTTCCCCACCCAGCTGAACCACGTTTACCGTACCCCCTCCACTAGAACCGCGTTCACCCGCTTGGGAACTATATCTGGGTCCCCTCCCCACCCTTTTTTTTTTTTCAGCTAGCTTAGCAGAAGTCCCAGAGTGGCTCTGAGGGCTGGGGCGCCACTACAGAGCCTTTTGAACTGTAGGGTCAGTGGTTCAAGCTCACCAGCCGCTCCTCGGGAACCTTATCTGGGTCTCACCCCTCCCTTTTTATTTATTTCTTTTTATTTTTTATTTTTAATTTTTAGCTGGTTTAGCAGGAGTCCCAGCGTGGCTCTGAGGACTGGGGCGCCACTACAGAGCCTTTTGAACTGCAGGGTCGGGTGTTCAAGCTCACCAACCGCTCCTCAGAAACCCTACACAGGGTCATTACGGGTCGGAATTGACTCAACAGCGCATAACAACCAGGAGAGGAGGACAGAGTGACTGAAAGAGAGTTAGGGCATTAAAGACATACTTACATTAAGCCACAGATTTTCCTATCATTATTATTATTATTTTTCTT
>NW_006408596.1:8909661-8911158 GCF_000296735.1 Chrysochloris asiatica
GAGAAAACAGAAGGGTCACATACAAAGGCAAGCAAGTCAGATTAAGCTCAGATCTCTCAGCAGGAACCATGCAAGCAAGAAGGCAATGGGGAGACAAATACAAGACCCTGGAGGAAAAAAAATGCCAAGCAAGAATCCTTTATCCAGCAAAGCTATCAATCAAATATGATGGTGTAATCAAAACATTCCAGGATAAACAGAAGCTATGGGAATTTACCAAAGCCAATCCTGCACTACAAAACATCCAAAAGCGAGTTCTGTGGGCTGAGAACCAATAAGAAGAGGTAACAACCAGAGATTGACATACATGGTAGCACCTCCCTGAACTAAGTCAACAGAAAGAAGACTAGGTAACAAAACAAAACTATAAGAACAAACACAGAGACTCTGGAAGGTCAGTCTATGACCAAAGCAAGTACAATGTAAAAGAAGGTAAACCTATAGGAAAAGCGATCCAGACAGGGAGAAGGTCAGGTTGATTACAGGATAAAATAGTCTGCAATAAATGGTCAGAAAAGCCAATGGACTATAAGGCAACCTGAATGAAAATGAACACTTCACAACATACCAAGAGAATGAAAACCCAGGAAGAATATGAAAACATTAAAACCATGAGGAAACTTAAAAGAAAGAACACAAAAATCTCAAACACAACAAATAAAGACAAACAGAACAAAGAAGCAGCAACACCACACACAAAAAAATGTAATGACAGCAATTAATCAATACCTACCGATAGTTACACTGAACGTAAATGAATTAAATGCACCCGTTAAGAGATGGAGGGTGACAGAATGGATAAGAAAACAAGATCCTTCAGTATGCTGCCTGCAAGAGACACATCTCATACACAGAGACAAAAACAGATTAAAAGTTAAAGGATGGGAAAAAATATACCAAGCCAATTCCAATAAAAAGCAAACAGGAGTGGCATTACTAATCTCTGATAAAATAAACTTTAAGGCAAAACCCAGCATAATAGATAAGGATGGACATTATATCATGATTAAAGGGACACTAGAACAAGATGAAATAACCATATTAAATATCTATGCTCCCAATGAAAGAGCACCAAAATTTATAAAACAAACTGTTACAGACATGAAGAAAGAAATAGATGAATCTACAATAATAGTGGGTGATTTTAATACTCCACTTTGAAAAATAGATAGAACAACCAGAAAGGAACTCGACAAAGACACAGAAGAACTAAACAACACACTCAGCCAACTGGACCTGATAGATGTGTACAGAGCATTCAATTACACAATACACATTCAAGTGCACATGGAACATTCTCCAGAATAGATCATGTTTTAGGCCACAAAAGAAATCTACATAAATTTACAAATATCAAAATACTATAAAGCATCTTCTCAGATCACAAGGCTATCAAATAAGATATCAACAATAGGAAGACCAAGGAAATCAAGTCAAATACATGGAAAAGGAATAACGCCCTGCTGAAAATCGATTGGGTAGTAGAAGAAATTAAAC
>NW_006408596.1:8922509-8929519 GCF_000296735.1 Chrysochloris asiatica
TTTTCTTCATAGAACCCAGCTTCTTGTATTATTTGCTCAGCTTACAGGTTGAATAAGTATGGTGAAAGAATACAATCCTGTCGCACACTTTTCTTAATTTGAAGCCATTCAGTGTTCCCTAAAGCCTTGTCTTTCGCCAATGCCTTCAATGCTGCGTGGATTTCTTCCTTCAAACCATCAGTTCTTGATCATATGATACCTCCTGAAATAGGTGAACATCAGCCATTTGTTTTCAGTACAGTGACACTAATCATTTCTTTTGATGCTTTCTACATGGTTCAATATTTTGCCCACAGAATCTGTCAATATTGCAACTGAGGTTTGAATTTTTAATTCTTTCAGCTTGAGAAATGCTGGGTATGTTCTTCCCTTTTGGTTTTCTAACTGAAGGCCTGCACATTTCATACTAGACTTTGTGTTCTCAAGCTGCCCTTAGAAATTTTCTGCTCAGCTCTATGACTTCGTTTCTTCCATTCACTTTATCATTTCTGTGCTAGAGAGCAAGTTCCTGGGACTCTTCTGGCATCCATTTTGATCTTTTCTTTCTTTCCTATCTTTTTAATGTCCTTTTGCTTTCTTTCTGTATGTTGTTCTTGATGTCGTCTCATAACTCTTCTTGTCTTTTGTCAACAGTGTCTAATGCACTAAGATGATCTTAAAATTCAGGTGGGATATGTTCATGGTCATACTTTGGTTCTCATGGATGTGTTTTAATTTTCTTTGACTTCAGACTGAACTTACATATGAATAATTGATGGTCTCTTCCACAGTCTTCCCCTGGTCTTGTTTTTACTGATGATGTGAAACTTTTCTACCATCTCTTCCCATGACTGTAGTCAGTTGGATTTTTTTGTATTCCATCTAGTGACATCCATGTGTATAGTTGCCTTTTATGTTGTTTTAAACAGATATTTGCAATGAAGAAGTCATTATTCTTGAAAAATGTTATCATGCAACCTCTAGCATCATTTCTATAACCAGGGTCATATTTTCCAACTACTGATCTTTGTTTCTAACCTTCACATTCCAATCATCAGTAATTATCAATATATCTTGATTGCATGTTTGATCAATTTCACACTGAAGAAGTTAGTAGAATTCTACAATTTTAACATAATCTGCTTTACTGGTTGTTGCATACATTTGAATAATAGTGGTATTAATTGGTCTTCCTTGTAGGTGTGTGAATATTATCCTATGACAAACAGTGTTGTAATTCAAAAGAGATCTTGAAATGTTCATTTTGGTGATGAAGACTATACCATTCTTCTTGAATTTGTTGTTCCCACCATAGTAAACCATATGGTTGTCAGATTCGAAATTGCCAACACCAGCCCATTTCAGTTCAGTAATGTCCAGGATATTGATCTTTATGCTTTCCATTTCAATTCTGACAACTTCCAATTTTCCTAGAATATTTCGTACATTCCATGTTCCGACTATTAATGAATGTTTACACCTGTCTCATTTTGAGTTGTGCCCCATCAGCAAATGAAGTCCTGAAGGCTTTACTTCATCTGCGTCATCATTGTCAGCTCTAGTTTGAGAAGGCAGCTCTTGCCCAACTGTATTTTGAGTGCTTTCCAACACGAGCAGCTCATTGTTCACCACTATATCTGACAATGTTCCACTGCTATTCATAAGGTTTTCAGTAGCTAACCATTCAGAAATATGCCACCTCTCCTTCTTCCTAGTCTGTCTTAGTCTGGAAGTTCAGCTGAAACCTGTCCACCATGGGTGACCGTGCTGGTATTTTAAAACCTGGTGACTTAGATTCCAGCGTCATAGCAAACACACAAACCACCACAATATGAAAAATTTACAGATGAGTTGTTTTTGTTAAGTGCTGTCGAGTTGATTCTGACCCATAGTGACCCTGTATATGGTTTCTGAGGAGCAGCTGGTGAGCTTGAACCACCGACCTTGCAGTTCAAATGGCTTTGCAGTCTGGCATTAACCCAGAGCGCCACAGAGGACTCCAGACAGATGAGTAGTGGCTCATATTTTTCCCATAAAATCCTTCAATATTCTAACCTACTATTTGATTTCTTTTTTCTTCAGTTCTTTCAGGTTGAGAAATGTTGAGTGTGTTCTTCCCTTTTGGTTTTCCAACTCCATGTCTTTGTACATGCCGTTATAATACTTGACTTTGTCTTCTCGAGCTGCCTTTTGCAATTTTCTGTTTAGCTCTTTTACATTTTTACTTCATCATATCTTCAAGTTGAGATAAATAATCCATGTAAAAAGAGAGCAAAATCCGTTAGGTTTTCGTACATTGATTTCTGGAAATAGTGTACCAGGGTCTTTCTTTCTAGTCCATCTAAGTCTGAAAGCTCTGCAGAAACCTATTCATCACCATAGGAACACTGACAGGAGGGCAGTGGCTGCACATGAGGTCCATTGGCTTGGAATCAAACCGAAGTCTCCAGCATGGTAGGTGAGAATTCTGCCACTGAGGCACCACAGCCCTCCCACAGGGTTATGTTGTTGCTACTGTCAAGTGCCGCTGTGTCCATTCAGACTCATAGCAACCCTGTAGAGGGTTTCTGAGGAGTGGCTGGTGATTTGTACAGCCAACTCTGCAGTTAAAATTGACCTTGTGGTCGAGTGCTTATCCTACAGTGCCACACCAGGAGTATGTTGTTGTTGGTAAGTGCCGTCGAGTCGGATCCCACCCATAGTGACCCCATACAGGATTTCCGAGGAGTGACTAGTGAGCTTGAACCGCCAACCTTGCAGTTCAAATGACTTTGCAATCTGGCGCACTAACCCACAGCGCCACACCGGGACTCCAGGAGTATAGCACTGATCAAATAAGGTTTGGAGACCAAAAGTGGCCTTACACAGGGCCAGAACGCAACTGCTATTAAGTAGTCCTACTTGTCAACAACTGGAGTTCTCAGCACGGAATGATCAACATCTCTCATTTGTTCGGGTAGCCGGTAGCCCTCTGCTGGCCTACAGCTGCTGGCAACCAAGACCCGAGTTAACTGGATTAAACACAGAGCCTGTTGCTACTGGCCTGGCCAGCGGGGTGTTGGTCATTGATAAAAAACAGGCTGTAATACAAAGAACAACTTCCCCATGTTCACCCATGCCATAAATCATCAGCTACCAAGGGCTATTAAATTACCTTTGGAAGATGGATGGCACCATGCTGGAAGGCTACTTGATAAGGTTTCCTTCTGAATAACTCCATGTAGATAGCTGGGTTTGAGAAATGGGGGTTTTCCCGCCAGCTCTGCCCCGTGTATGCTGTCTCTGCCAAGTGCTTTAAGATAAACACATTTCTTTGTGGGCTGCCAGAGCATCCGTGACAAAGGCAGAAAACTTGTTGCTGCGCCCCAAGTATCTACTTCTACTCAAGGCCCCCAGTGTGACTTTGTTTTATAGTTATAACTCATTGTTTAAAGCACCAACTTATTCATTATCACTGTGTGGGTAAGTGGAATCCTGGTGTGGTACTGCGGGTTAATGCGCTGAACTGCAAAGTCAGTTTGAACTGCAAGGTCGGCAGTTCAAGCTTGCCAGCTGCTCCTCAAAAACCCTACGCAGGGTTGCTTGAGTCAGAACCGACACAATGGCATTTAACAATGACAACAACATCATCTATTAATGGGGGGCAATGGTATTTCAGCGGCAGAATTCTCACCTTCCATGCTGCAGATTTAGTTTCCATTTCTGGCCAATGCATTAGATGTGAAGCCACCACCTGACTGTCAGTGGAAGCATCCATGTGGCTATGATGCTGAACAGGTTTCAGAAGAGCTTCGAGATCCAAAATGACTATGAAGACAGGCCTAGTGATCTAATTCTGAAAAGCCAATCACTGAAAACCCTATACATCACCACACTCCCATCCCATTGTGCTTGGGATCACCAGAAGTTGGGGGCCAACTGGACAGCGAGTAGGTTTCAGGTAGTATGGAATGCATGTCTGTTCATCAAACCCTAAAACAATTACATTGTAAGTACCATGACTCTCTCTAATTGACTGATGAGGAAATTGAAGCTCTGAGAGGTGATGTGAGTTACTCAAGGACACACATCAGTAAGTGATGGAGTTGGGACTCAAACCCATGCTTTGGACCACGGGTTGGCATTATCTTTCCTGTAAAGGACCAGATAGTATTTTAGACTTTGTGAGCCATACATTTTATCTACTCATCTCTGCCTGTGTGTTGATAAAGCAGTCACAGACAATCAGCAAATCAATGAACATGGCTGTGTTCCAATACAATTTTAACTATACAGCTGGGCTGTTGTTTGCTGTTCAGTCGATTCCAATTCATGGAGACTCCACGCGTGCAGAGTACAACTGCTTCATAGGATTTTCAAGGCTAGGACCTTTTGGAAGCAGACTGACAGGTTTATTTTCCAAGTTTCCACTGAGTGAGTTTGAACTACTAACCTTTTAGCTAGGATTTGAGTGTTTAACTGTCTGTGCCACCTAGGGACTCCATACAAATAGGTTGTTGTTGTTATCATGTGCCGTTGATTCGGTTCCGACCCATAGCAACCCTGTATAGGGTTTTTGTTTTTGTTTTTGTTTTTGTTTTGTAAATAAATGTTTTATTGTGAATTATGTGATAGCTTACCTGGGAGGCCATTGGTTTTACATTCATTATATTATATATCGTTTCATTGCCATAGTTACAATCTCATCCATGCATCATCAACCAATCAAAGGGTATACCCTGCAAGCCTGCCACCCCACCACCACCCTCCCCCACCCCCGCCAGGTCATCAGCACACAGTCCCTCTCCCTCTCTGGATCTCAAGTCCCCAGCCACTCCATCTTTCTGCGTCATCGCCTCTGCCTCCATCTCAGGCGTCACTGCTTTTCTGGGTAGGGTCCCACTCTCTGCTCTTCCCAGGGCCCTCTGCTCCTAGACTGAAAAGTTAATCACTTCCCTCCTTGCTGTAAAATGTCCACCTTTACATTTTCATCCCTCACAATCAGTCCTGATAACAATTATTCACTATTGCATCACAAGAGACCCATCTGCATTTCATTTCATCAGCCCTTTCTAGCCCTGTATAGAGTTTTTGAAGCTGTAAATCTTTATGGGAGCAGAAAGCCTCATCTGTGTCCCATGGAACCACTGGCAGTTTCAAACTGCTGACCTTGAGGTTAGCAGCCCAACTGATAACCACTACGCTACCAAAGCTCCTTATATAAATAGGCAGGTTAAATTTAGTCCATGGGCCATAGGTTAATAATCCCTTCTCCTAGGAGTAACACAGCACTGTATTTCCATGCTTGGACATTCCAGTTTTTTCTATTTATCTGTTTCCACATAGAGAATGCACTGGCTCCTTGTGGATTCATTTAATTTACTCAATCTATTTACAATTCCTTTATTGCCTTCTTGAAGGTTCTAGCTCTGTAGAAAACACAGAAACCGTGTGTTTGAGAGGCCAGATGTATAACACATTTTAGTCATTCGTTTTATTCATGAGGAAAGGACCTGCTATGCTGCTGTAACAATAAATTCCAACATCTCAGTGAATCAGCACAGGGTACTCAACCTTGGCAATACTGACATTTATTTGATAATTCTTTCTTGCCCAGTGCATTGTAAGATGTTTAGCAGTATTTCTGACCTCTTCCCACTAGAAGACAGTGATAGCTACCCATTAGAAGCCATGGCAATAGTAAAATTGCTCCAGACATGGCTAAATGTCCCCTGGGAGGCAAAATCACCCCTGCTGAGAAACCCTGGTAAAACACAAGTTTATTTCTTACCTGGGAGAATCTGGCATGGGTTGTTGGGTCTTCTTGGCTGTTCTTGTGCAGTGATGCAGCAGGGGTCCAGGATGCAGCCATCTGCAACTCTCCATTTCAAAGTTCTTTGTACATGGGAGAGAGAGAGAACGGAGAACTCACGTCTCTCATAATTTCCTCAGACCAGATGTGGTCCATGTTATGGTGGTTGTAGCCCACGGGTCACAGCCTACCAGCAAGGGAGATGGAGCACATGGGGTAGTTTGATGAGCTGTATGGACACAATAATCCATACGATGGACTCCAACACACCAGTGGTCACAAAGGTGATAAAGGACCAGGCAGAGTTCCATCCTGTTCCACAGAAGGTCTCCGGGAATTGGAGGTGACTTCATGACAATAGAGACCTGGTGCGGTGCCAGAGGACCTGCACTGGATTGCTAACCACAAGGTGTGGTTCAACTCCACCAGTGCTTCTCAGAAACCCTATCCAGGGTTGCTGTGGGTCAGAACTGACTCAACAGCATTTACTAACAACTATGACAATTAGCAATACATAATGGTTCAATCACTCAGTGAACATCTAGCGAATATCTATCTTGATCAGCAGTGGTCTGATGCTGGGAGACCTCAGCACATGAAACAGAATTTGTCCCTGCTCATATAGTGCTTACAGTCTTGCTTCATTGTGCTCTGCAGGATAGGAAGCAAGTCCAGGTTGCCATATTGACAGGGATTATTGAAAATATAGGAGTCCTGGTGTGGCAATGTGGGTTAATGTGCTGGACTGCAAGATCTGTCTGAATTACAAGGTTGGTGGTTCATGCACCAGCTGCTCCTCGGAAACCCTATACAGGGTTACTATGGGTTGGAACCAATTCAACAACACTTAATAACAACAACACTGAATATATATATATACATACAAGATGTGAGAAATAAGATTATCTCAATAAACATGTTGGGTCCAAAACTCCTGAAGTTGCATGAAGATCCCAACCAGTATTTCTCGAACCTGAGCCTAAGTGGCTTTTCTTCCCTTTGTTTACCTACCATCATATGGTCTAAAACAGGGAGCCCAATAATGACTCTTATTGGTCAAACCACTTCAGACTTTAATACTAAGTTTTTACTAAGTGATGATATGGTCAGAATTTCATAGCTTGAAACATTTATTTCTTGCTCACACACATGTCTTCTGCAACGTGGTTTCAACTCTGTTCCATGTCTTCTTTACTCCACAAACAAATCAAGGGGTAGACCCTTTCTCAGTCATGAAGCA
>NW_006408596.1:8930185-8941053 GCF_000296735.1 Chrysochloris asiatica
GTTCAAAACTACCAGCTGTTCTGTGGGAGAAAGATGAGGCTTTCTGCTCCCATAAAGATTTACAGCCTCGGAAACCCTGTGCAGGGTCACTATGAGTGGTAACTGACTTCACAGTACTTAACAACAACAATAAGAAACCACAATTGAAGAAGACGAAACAAAAGATCTATTGAATGCTAGTGAGTGCCAGGCATGGTGATGGACCCTGAGGAGATGATAGAAGCAAAATAAACCTAATCCCTGCTCAGATGGCATTTATAGCCTATTTGTCTTTGAAGGCGATATTCATTAAATCATCACACCAAAACATGTTTGATTACAAACTAAGGTAAACAGAGGAATGAATAGTTTCTCTGAGACTCAAAGGAGAAGAGGTGACGGGAGAAGGGTATGACAGAGTTTACTAGATAAAGAAATGGGAAAGAGAGTTCTAGGCAGAGATGTGGGATGGAGTGCTATGTTGGAGGACCTTAAAGGAACTCAGTGGGATGAAAGTACTGAAAGTAAGAAGCCAGAGAGAGAAGATGAAGCTGAAGAGGTCAGAGGAGACCAGCTCACCCAGGGCTTTGTAGAGCAGTTTAAAGAATCTGGACTTTCACCTGTGAATACTGAAAAGCTACCAATGGACTTTAGGGAGCTCTAGCAGCTCTGGTAGTGTAGTGGTTACAAATCGGGCTGCTAACCTCAACGTCGGCAGTTCGAAATTACCAGCGGTTCCGCGGGAGAAAGATGAGACATTCTGCTCCCATAAAGATTTACAGCCTCGGAAACCCTGTGCAGGGTCACTATGAGTCAGAACTGACTCCACAGTACTTAATAACACGGATGGACTTTAATCCTGGTGTGGCTCTGTGGGTTAATGCGCTGGACCGCAAAGTCGGTTTGAACTGCAAGGTCCGCGGTTCAAGCTCACTCCTTGGGACCCCTAGAAAGGGTCGCTATGGGTCGGAACCAATGCAATGGCACTTAACAAAACAACATATTAGCTACAAAGTAAAGAATGGGTTGGTGGAGGGCTAAAATCAATGTGAAGAAGCTCTGGCGTCACAGTGGTTAAACTCTTGGCTTTTAACCCAAAGGTCAGGGATTTGAATCCACCCAACTGTGCTGTGGGAGAAAGAGATGGCAGGCTGCTTTTCCATAAAGATTTACACCCTTGGGAGCCCTATAGGAAAGACTCTCCAAGTTTGTTATGAGTCGGAATCAACTTGATGCAGTGGGTTTTTGTTTTTTTCAGTCAGTGTAGAAAACCTGACATACAGACCATTTCAGTCTGTTAGGTCAGAGATGATGGTAACTCAGGTAAGGGTAGTGGTGGAGAGGATTTTAAAAAGTAGGGTATTTGAGCTGAAATTAGTATGTGCAGTGTGAAAGCCAGAGAGATGTTCAGACCGTCTCATCAGTTTCTCCCCTGATAAATTGACTGGAGGGTGGTATGATTCACAATCAGGTCTTGGGGCAGAAGAGCAACCCATAATGGAATGTAAGCTTGAGAAATGGTTGAGGAAGTTGGGTGAAAATGTCAGTGGTAGCTTGCGGTGTGTATCTGAAACTCACAAGAGACACGAGGCTGTTGTTCATAATATAAGCATCATCAAAGATACAGATGTTCAGCCCTCCCACGGTAGCCTTTGGCTCAGAACTCAATCCCTGATCTCAGCATTTGTGGCTGGTTATCCTTGACTCAGTGGGAGTAACCATAACAACTCTATGAAGATAGAAATACTCTTCTGCTTCCCTCAGAATCTGTTCATTTATTCAACGGCTTCGACTGTTTATTGTATGCCACACTCTGTCCTTGGGGGCTGGTGATTCAGTACTAAATAAGAAATACACAAGGTTGTGGTCCTTATAGGCATTTAATATTTTATGGCTTAAACTTCATGTGGGTTGCTCAAAACAACTGACTTTTGCGCTTCCATGTCTGGTCTGGAGTAAATCATCTCACGCTGAAGGAAATGCTTGGTTGTGAAATGACCTCAAAATTTATCGGACAATAAAATTACTGTATCTCAGTCTTAGATTGGTAGAACCCATTTAGCCCAATGATGTCAAATAGATTTCCTCTCATATGCCAACTTTGTTTGGTAGTGACTGCCTAGAGACCTAGGTTGAGGATGATTCAACTGGAAAAATAGCAAGTGATTGATTAGTCATGTCTGTCAAGGTTTTGCTAGGGGAAAGGGGAAAGCAATATTCCCACCATTTTGTTCTCAACTTCTGATTTATCCTTTTTATATATTGCTGAATTCTAGTTGCCATTATTTTTGTTAAGAATTCTGTTTCTATGCTAATGATAGAGAGGGACACTTCTTTGTTGTTTTCATTTCTTATTTTTGTAATGTCTTTGTCAAGTTTTCTTATCAGGACTGTTGGCCTGCAAATATGAGTTGGGAATAATTTTCTTCTTTATTTTCCAAAAGAATTTGTATAATATTGTTGTTGTTTTAGTCTTAAATATTTAATAGAATGAACCTGGAGTTGTAGGGATTTAGAAAAAGGTTTTAAACTAGATACGTTGTTTATGTTAAGTGCTGTCGAGTCAGTTCCGACTCATACCAACACTGTATAGGTTTCCCAGGAGCACATGGTGAGTTTGAACCACAGATCTTGTAATTCAAACTGACCTTGAGGTTGAGTACTTATTCTATGGTGCCATACCAGGACTCTGAAACTCAGTATAGGGATATTTAGACTTTCAATTTCTTCTGTTAATTTTAGTAAGTTGTTTTTTTTTTTTTTTAAGAATTTCATTTTTATCTAAATGGTTGAATTTAACCTCTTCATTTAAATGATGAAGAAGCGAAAGCTCAGAGATGACAAGTGATATTCCCAAGGTCACACAGTAAATCAGGAACAAGGAATCCAGTCTCCAGAGGCTCAAGATCTTATTCTTAATCTGCAACATCCAGACACATCCCACTTCTAAAACCTATGGTGACGTTATCTAACCATCTTTCCCATAGCTGATCTGGTGACTGAGAAAAACCAAGAAGTCCCTAGGTGGTACAAATGGTTAAGTGTCCCACTACTAATCCAGAAGTGGTTCAGAAGAAAGGTGTGGCAACCTGCTTCCATAAGGTTACAGCCTTGAAAACCCGATGGAGTGCAGTTCTATTCTATCATACATAGGTTTTCCAGGAGTCGGAATCAACTTGACTGCAACCGACTTTTTGTTTCATTTTGTTTTCTGAGGGGAGCTGGTGACTTCGCATTATTCTGGGCAAAAAAATTACTGTCATTAGCACCAAACTAGAGCCTCAGATGGTCTCAGTCTCACCAGCAAGGCCTGAGACTTTTTGAGAATAGTCAAGGCCAGTAAGAAAGAGAAATCACGTTTGTCTTGGTTGTCCTGAGAAGCATCCCTGGCTGCCTTTGCCCGTGGTGATTCCAGTTCAGTGCAGGATGCAGGCTGTCCATGCCGATCATTTCCCCCAAGTCTGGGCCTGGCCATTGTAAAATCAAGTCCCCAGGGCCCTTCTCTGCCAAGCCTGACCTACTTAGATGTGACATACATGATGAGATTGGGCATGGAGCTAATGGGGATGGACAAGGAGGCTGACTTGGAGGTCCCAAGGGAGATGAGTTCACAGAACTGGGTCCAAAATACTCCCGAGGGAAGGTCTCTCTACAGGAGATGCAGTGGTCAGTCTCACTGCATCAGCATTCCGCTGAAAACTTTTCAGATGTCCTTATACGCTCATGAGATAGTCCACAAGCCATAACATGGCCCCCAGGACCCTGCACGCTCTGGCCACATCCTTTTCTGTACCTCTCCCCACCCCCACTGCCCAGAGTGAAACAGAGTGAACTACTTTTGTTGTTGTTATGTGCCTTCGAGTCAATTCCAACTCAGCAACACTGAATACGGTTTCCAGTGAGCAGCTGGTGAGTTTGAACCACCAATCTAGTGGTTCAAATGGACCTTGCAGTCCAGTGCTTTATCCCCCAGCACCACACCCGGACTCATCTTAGGTCTCACAAAACAACATACTCTCTCTTCCCACCAGACCTTTAGTGATGCATTGAATCATACCCCACAAAATATCTCTGTTGTCAATCCTAACTTGTATGCCTGTGGCTATAATCCCATTTGGGAATGAGTTGTCTTTGTTATGTTCATGAGGCAGGATTAGCATAGGGTGTACCCTGAACCAATCTCTTTTGAGATATAAAAACAAATTAAGCCAAGCAGCAGAGAGATCAGTGGGGTAAAACAGATGCCAAGGCACATGGGGATTTCTAAGGAACCTGGAAACAGAAGCTGGAATGACAAGGACTTTCCTCCAGAGCCAAGAGAGAGATCAAGCCTTCCCTTAGAGTCTCCTAAACTATGAGAAAATTAATTTCTCTTTGTTAAATCCACCCACGTGTGCTATTTCTATTACAGCAGCACTAGATTACTAAGGCAGTTCCCTTGACTTAGAGTAAGTTCTCTCCACGTTTACTTGGTTTGTTTCTTTGGCGTCATCAGTTCTCAGCTTGATTATCTCTTATTCCAACAGTCCTTTCTCTCCCACAAGTCTGGGTTCCTTCCACAGTGTACACCACTTCCTCTATGGTTGCATTTCATGCATTGCTTTGGAAGATTTGACTCTTTATCCATCAGTATCCCCCACTAGACCTCTTCTCAGAGCTTCAGAGTCCAATGACTAGTTGTGTACTCAACATCGTCATTTGGATACCCACAAACATGTTCAGCTTACCATATCCACAGTATTGAATCCTTCATTTTCTCTTCTGAACATGTTCCACTCAAGTCTCCTCCATTTCCACAAACAGAAGTACCAGCCATTTAACTGGTCAGGCCAGAAACCTCAGTGCCATCCTTGACTTCCCTCTTTCATCATGTCCCACACTGGATCCATCAGCCATCCCTGTCTTCTCTAACTGTCAACATTTTCCCAGAATCCACTTCTGATACTGTGATGCAAGTCGTTATCATCCTTCAACCAGTTCTAGAAATAGGTCCCTAACTGGCCTTCTCACTGCTCCCTTGCTTCTCTGCTCACAGCTTTGACTTAACAAAGAATACAAACCAAAGTCCTGGTCATAGCCTACAAGGCCCTACAAAATGTGACCCCTTATCTCCTCCACGTTCCTTCTCTCTCATTCCATGCCACCAGACCGGGCTCCTTACTGTTCCTTGTACAAACCAAGATTGCCTGCCTTACATATGTGTAACTGCTATTCCCACTGCTTGGACCGCTGTTCCACCAGATATCCACACTGTTCCTTGTCTTAGTCTTTCATGTCTCAGCTCAAATCTCACTTGATTTGTGAGGACCCCATGGCCTCCTGATATGAAAATATAATCCTTTTCATCCCCTCTTTGCTCCTTCTCTCTCCCTAACTGTGCTTTATTTTTCTCCATAACACATGTCACCTCCTAGCATGTGTGTCACACAGTCTACATTTACCTCTTTATTGTTTTCTGTCTCTCCTCCTCCTATCAGAATGTCAGCTCCATGAGAACAGGACTTCATCTTCTATTTTCACTGCTGTAACGTCCATGAGTAGAAGTGTCAGACCATACTGTTGATCGAAAGATTAGGATTTCTGGCAAAGACAACCAACTCCCTTGCCATAAATATGATACATTATTAGAAAGCAAACTAACACAGAACCAAACCCATTATAAAAGCAAAATTCCAATGGTTAGAAATAGGAGAAATGTAAATACTATGGGGGTGAGCTCCAGCTCAGACCAGGGTACCAAGGGGTATCAGACACAGAATATAGGTTTGGGGGTTAGAAGCCAGGATTTGAGGGTTGTCAAGAGGACATGAGACAAGGCCTTGGGCTTTGTAAAGAAGGGAGCTAGTCATGAAACCCTGGCATAAAGTGGACACTCCCAAAGAGAACAGGCTCCCTTGCCCCCTCCCAGAGAAGCGCCAAACAGTTACACTCTGCCTCAGCTCTTGGTGGGTGTCTTGGTCTGGGGCACTGAGCCCAGATCGGACCCTGGGACAAGGGCTTGGTTCATGTTATTGACTTGGAAGGGGATCTTCAGCAGGACAATAATGTCATGGAGAAGAGAAACAGGAAAAGGAGAAAACCCAGCAAAGGCTGTGAAATAACCAGGATACTGCAGGGGCAATGGAGCCTCCATCCTGCGGGCCTGTGGGAGACTGTGTAGAAGAGGCCTCAACATCATCCAATGGGAGACAGGGGGGCTGGGACACTGACACAGCAAATCCTACCCCCCAAATGGTTCAGAGTTGTTTCAGAGGGTGTAATTCTTTACCCGCCCCAGTGGTAAGACAGTGACCCAAGCTCTCCTGTCTTAGGCCGAGAAGACACAAGCAGCAGGCATTTGTGGGCGATGCTGTCAGCAGCAAGCTAGGAAACATGCCCAGGTAGGGACAAACTCTTGAGGACCAATGAGATACAAGGAGGGGCTTCTACTTAAGCGGGAAAAAACTGTCTTTTAAGCAATTAGAATCCCAAATAGGTACTGTTCATGGTGCAGGGGTCTGGATTTTACATTTCCTATGTGAGTCTCAGTGTGGCACTGTAGGTTAAGCATTGGACTGCTAACTACATGGTCAGTGGTTCAAACCCACCAACCACTCCTCAGAAACTTTATAGAGGGTCGCTATGAGTCAGAAGCAATTTGATGGCATTTAACAATAACAACAAGGTGAGTCTTGGTGTAGTGCTATAGGATAAGCACTGTACTGCTAACTGAAAGGCTGGTGGTTGAAACCCACCAACTGCTCCCCAGAAACCCTATACAGGATCGCTGTGAGCCAGACCTGACTCAATGGCACTTAACAACAACAACATGTAATCTAGAAGGAGGCTTGTGGCACATAGGTTAAAACACTATGTTGTTCAAGTCCACCAGCTGCTCCATAGGAGAGACATGTGGCATTCAGCTCCCATCAAGATTGTTGTTGTTATTGTTAAATGCTGTCTAGTTGGTTCCAACTCATAGCAACTCTGTATAGGGTATCTGAGGAACAGCTGGTGGGTTTGAGCTACCAACCTGTGGTTCAGAGTTCAGTGCTGATTCTACAGTGCCACACCACAGTTCTGGCAACTCTATGGGCAGTTCTATTCTCCTATAGGGTCACTATGAGTCAGCATTCGCCCTATAGGAAAGAACTAAAGGAAAAATTCTAGCCTCAACATGCAGTGTTGAAGGATTCCATGGACATAATATGAAATGAGGCAGAAAGCATCAAAAGAGGATGGAAGGAATACACAAAGTCAATGTACCAAAAAGACATGGTTGGTGGTCAACCATTTCAACAGGTAACATATGATCAAGAGCCAATGATACTGAAGGAAGAATTTCAAGGTGCAAGACTCTAGGAATTAATCAAATACCAATGGAAATGTTTAAAAAAAACCAGATGTGGCACTGGAGGCACTCAGTCATCTATGCCAAGAAATTTGGAACACAATGATCTGGCCAACTGATTGGAAGAGATCCATATTTGTGCCCATTCCAAAGAGAGGTGACCCAACGGAATGCTAGAATCATTGGACTATATCACTAATATCACAAAAAAGTAAAATTTTGCTTATTTGGATACAACAGTACATTGACAAGGAACTGCCAGATGTCTAAGCCAGATTAAGACGAGGACGTGGAATGAGAGATATCACTGATGATGTCAGGTGGATCTTGGCTGAAGGTACAGAATACCAGAAAGATGCTTACGTGGACTTTATTGACTATGCAAAGGCTTTTGACTGTGTTGGATCATGACAAGCTAAGGACAACATTGTGGAAAATGGATATTCTGGAATATTCACTCAATTGAGTGAACCTGTAACATACCTCAAGAGGTAGTCATTTAAACAGAACTCAGGACACTGAATCGTTTAAAATCAGGAAAGGGTGATATTCCTTCACCATACTTATTCAATCTTTATGCTCAGCAAATAATCCAAGAAGCTGAATTAAATGAAGAACATGGCATCAGGATTGGAGGAAGACTCATTAACAACCTGTGACATGCAAATGATACAAACCTGGTTTGCTGAAAGCAAAGAGAACTTAAAATATGGATAAAGATCAAATACCACAGCCTTCAGTATGGGTTGTACCTCGGTGTAAAGAAAATAAAAATCCTTGCTGCTGGACCAATAAATAACACCATGACAAATGGAGAAAAGACTGAAGTTGTCAAAGACTTCATTTTGCTTGGTTCCACTATCAACAGACATGGAAGCCACAGTCAAGAAATTAAGTGATGTATTGCATTAGGCAAATCTGCTACATAAGAACTCTTTAAAGTGTTCAAGAGCACAGTTGTCAGTTTGAGAACTAAAGTGCACCTGATACAAGCCATGGGATTTTCAATAGTCTCCTATGTATGCGAAAGTTGAACAGCGAATAAGGAAGACCATAGAAAAATTGATGCATTTGAGTTATGGTGTTGGAAAAGAACATTGAAAGTACCATGGACTACCAGAAGAAAACACAAATCTGTGTTGGAAGAAGTACAATCAAAGTGCTCCTTAGAAGCAAGACCTCGTCTCTCTTACTTCAGCCATATATCAAAAGGGATCAGTGCCTAGAGAAGGACATCATGCTTGGTAAAGTGAAGTGTCAGTGAAAAATAGGAAGACCCTAATGAGATGGATTGGCACAGTGGCAGCAGCAATGGGCTCTAATGTAACAATTGTGAGGATGGCGCAGGACTGGGCGATGCTTTGTTCTGCAGTGTATACAGCCCCTGTGAGTCAGAAACAACTCACTGGTACCTAACAGCAGCAACAACTCCCTCCCCCCACCCCCCAGGGCCATGAAAGAAAGGTCTGGCAATCTCCTACTGAAAAGATTATAGCCAAGAAAACTGCCATGAGTTAAAATCAACTTTAGGGTAACAAGTTTATTTATTTATTTCTTAGTATATTAAATATAAGATTATGGAGTAGAGTGTTTAACAGAGACTTTCCTGGTAATAGTTACTGGGTATAATTAAACCATTTGATATGTATTCCTCAATGAAATGAGACTTCTCAATTAATAAGCTCCAAAGGCAGTATCTGAGGTCTCTTCCATTCAGAGTCATCTCTCTCTGTTTCAATAGCTAATGTTCAGCCTTATGCATGCATGAACACAAGTTACACACACATACAGCTGAAGAAGTCCTCTGTGACTGGCAGCATCCCAACATGTGTTTCTGGTCTTGTTTGCAAACCACAGGTTATTTGAACAAGAATCTTCTTTGGCTTTGCTGACAAGGAGAAAATCAATAACAAACATGAGACAATCCCAATCCCAAAATCTCACACAGCTGTCTCATTTTGCTTCAGAAGGGTAAAACACCTGGCTGACTTTGATCCATTTGTGAGGATACACACACACACACACACACACACACACTCACCACCTGTGGGAGGAGCTGCAGTTGAGAAAGTCTTCTGCCCAGTTGCACATGGTGTAATAAGATACAAGCACACACAGTCTTATCTGTATCATTCATGTCTATGTCATGCAACTTTTCCAAAGAGGTTGAGAGAGCAACTCCCCTCAAGGCATTCCATGTCACCTGACCAACTGGGCTACCATATTGGTTCTTTGACCCTCATCCAAAATGGCTACTACTTCTCACTGTGACTTGGGTCTCTGAGTGTCTGTGTTGCTGCTAACTGCCACCAAGTTGGTTCTGACCCATAGCGACCCTGTACAAGGTTTCCAAGGATTGGATGGTGAGCTTGAAGCATCAACCTTGTGGTTCAAATCAACTTTTCAGTTCAGCGCATTAACCCACAGTACCACACTAGGACTCAGTGTCTATAGATGCATGGAAAGACTGGCAAGATTCCTCGAGAAGAGTTTATTTTTAAGGAAAGTGACAGTTATAATCACAGGCACATCTATATAATAGCCTTCTTAATAAAATCTTGGTCAGGTGCTGGGCAAATGTCCTGTTGGAAATCATTGAACTGTCTCTCTTCACAGGACCTGAGAGACTGGGATGGGGTGGGGCTGAAAGGGACTCTCAAACATGCCAACACTCTACCCACTGTAGAGTTTTTACAGGGTTACTCTCCCTCCGTGGAACATACAACCCTTGTGAACTCCTTTTTTTAAAATTTAAATTGTGGTTATAATATATGTAACAAAACATTTGCCAATTGGACACTTTTTACATGTATAATTCAGTGAGACTGATCACATTCAACACGATGCACAATTCGCACCACATCCTTTTCCAAACGATCCCATCATCATCCACAGAAACTCTGCGCCCCCTAAGCAATGACTCCTCCTTTCCATTCCCCTGCTCATGACAACTAACAAACCATGGTCTCAACCAGCAAAGTAACCTACCGTCACCAGAAAAACAAAAGAATAAAGACTAGAGCAGAAATAAATGAGATCGGAAACAGAAAAACTCTAGAAAGAACCAACAGGACAAGAAGCTGGTTCTTTGAAAGGATTAATACAATTGGCAAACCATTAATAAAATTAACAAAAGGAAAGAGGGAGAAAAACACAGATACCATGCAAGGAAACCATATGGGGGATGTCACAACAGAACCAATAGGAATAAAAAGGATAATAGCATAACACTATGAAGAGTTGTGCTCCAACAAATTTGAAAATCTAGAGGCAATGTATACATTTATAGAAAAACATGACCTACCTGAACTTACAGAGAATGAAGTAGAAAAAGTCCAGGTCCAGATGGCTTCACTAATGGGTTTTACCAAACATTCAGGAAAGAGCGGTCCAATTCTACTCAAATTATTACATAATATAGAAAAGGATGGAAAACTTCCTAATACATTTTATGAAGCAAGCATAACCCCCATTCCAAAACCCGGGAAGGACACCAGTAAGAAAGAACATTACAGACCAATATTCCTCAGGAACACAGATGCAAAAATTTTCAACAAAG
>NW_006408596.1:8941686-8943052 GCF_000296735.1 Chrysochloris asiatica
TATACAAAGAAAACTACAAAACACTATTACAAGAAATCAAAAGAGAACTACAAAAATGGAAGAACATACCATGTTCCTGGATAGGAAGACTTAACATTGTGAAAATGTCAACACTGCCCAAAGCAGTCTGCAGATATAACACAATCCCAATCCAGAGTCCAATGACATTCTTTAAAGAGATAGAAAAAAAAAAAAAAAAATCACTAACTTTATATAGAAAGGAAAGAGTTCCTGGATAAGCAAAGCACAGCTTAAGAAGAACAAAGTTGGAGGCCTCTTACTCCCTGATTTCAAATTTAACTACATGCTACAGTGGTCAAAACAGCCTGGTACTGGTACAATGAAAGATACGTAGATAAATGGAACAGAATTGAGAATACAGAAATTTATCCATCCACACACAGCCAACTGATCTTTGACAAAGGGCCAAAGTACATTGAATGGGGTGGAGATAGTCTCTTCAACAGATGGTGTTGGTAAAACTGGCAATTGATAGGCAAACAATTGAGACAAGTGTCCAACTGATATGAAGTGGGGGGAGACACACAAGAACACCCAAACTTGCAGATAGTACCCATTTGACCTAGCTTGATGACCAGAGCTTGACTAGAGGAAGATAAAGAAAGGCTGTGTGCTGGTTGCCAGGAGGCTGGCTTGCAGAATGTGCCCTTTGTTTGTTTAAATGATAATATATTCCTGAGTGGTTTTGTGTACATCAACAACAACAAGCAAATACTGTTAAATAATGATACATGGAGGGGATTGTAATCATTGATAGGATGAGTGCAAAACTGATGTTCTCCAATGTAAACTATCACTCAATTCACAATAAAAGCTTTAAAACAAAACAAAACAAAAACCTAAGGTCTTAATTCTCCAGAAAAAGATGGTGGATCGGGTGGAAGTGTACTGACAAGCTCTGCCGAGAACAACACAGAATACAGGACCAAGAAGGCTCAGGGAATGGTCCCAATACTCTGAACCACATATAAAGGAATATTTAGAAGGTTGGAAGACTTACAGCTGGGGAGTTTGTGGCAGAAGCAAGAAATCCATTGCTTCCTGGTTTGGGATGCTCAGCTGCTCCAGGAGCCGCCATTTTGTGTGGCGCCAAGCGGGGAAAGGATCAGAGCAGCCACGGACCCTGACAGAGCCGCAGACATAGAGGTGTGGACATTCTTTTTTTTTCTGGTATCTTTTCGTTGGTCCCTTGCTGTCTGCATACCTCCATTCTGGTGACTATAGGGGTGCCTGAGCTGACGGATACTTCAGCCCCACCCTCGGAGGGTTCTACTACGCATGTGCATAGATCTTCTCGAAATTTAAAGAGACAGTACCCACTTAAAACCAAACGGCCGACAGATAC
>NW_006408596.1:8952257-8973531 GCF_000296735.1 Chrysochloris asiatica
CCACTGCCATCAGATCAATTCTGCCTCATACTGACTATCTTAGGCTGGGCTCTCTAAAAAAGCAAAACCAGCGAAACTTCTCTATCTGTACATGTAAAGAGAGTTTAGACCCAGGAAATGGTTTACACAGTTGTAGAGGTGGGAGAGTTCCCAGTCCAGGTCTGATGAATAAGGATCAGCAGGTCAGATGGCATATAGGCAGGCAGGTCCAGCAGGCTGCTGGGGAATCCCAGGATCAGCAGGTAATGGAGCAGTCACTCACTCACATTCAAAGAACTAGAGGTCAGAGCATGGGCCAGATGTCAGATCCATACCCAGCAGAGAGTAAGCAAGATTTGCCCGAGTGTCTAATATATTTGAAGCATACCACACCCCTGAAGAAACTTCCTTTTAATTGATTGGCTTCTCATAGCCGACCTCATCATAGAGTTGATTGCATCGTATTAGTTCTCATCATGGGAGATAAGTATGTCTCAGCAGCCAAACTACTAAGAATCCTGGCCCAGTCAATTTAACCCAAATCTTAACTATCACAGTCCACCCCTTGTCAATCTGGCACCTGAACATATCTCCTTAAACCATACACATAATCTTTAAATACAGGAAATTATGACATCACACTTGTTGCTAATATGAAACAATTAACATACATACAACTGAAAATACATTGACCCCATTTACATCTTATATCTCACAAATGAATGAAGCAAAAGTATTTGATCCACATGTACGGGAAAAAAAAAAAAGTCATAAGAAGTACAGTCCTTGTTTCTGCAACTGGTCAGTGGCCACAGCTGATATTTAGAATGATCTTCTTCCACTCCCCATTCCATATTCCCTCCGCCCTCAGCAAGCACCTCAGCTGGCCAAGGTCTTTGCCTAAAGTCTTATTTCTACATAAGGTCATTAGTAGCGCTGTTGGAATCAGGTTGCTATACTTTATCATTGACTTTAATCACAGGGTAGGGTAGTACCAAGAGATGTCTTAAAGAATCTCCCAGATTTCATACACATTCTTTTTTATCTTCCTTTTGTAATATCAATGCCATGTCTCCTTAGTAATCAGGATCAATCACACCACCTAATACAGTAACTCCCTCCTTTACCTGTTCATCAAGGGTCGTGAGGAGTCCAAAATGGCAGGGGTGCATTCTTAACTTCCTGTTCAATGGAATCAGTGTTCTGTTTGCAAGTGGGTGTATTCCTCCATTTGGAACGAAAACATCCACACCCAAAGGGCATGGGATCACAAGGACTGGAAGAAAAAAACTGTGGGTCACTAGGAGTTATAGTGGAGCACTGGTTTCCCAGTGGTTATGTGTAGGGTTGCTAACCACAAAGTCAGTAGTTCAAGTCCATCAGGCATTCCATAGGAAAAAGATGAGGCCTTCTGCCCCTGTAAAGATTTCAGTCTTGGAAACCCTAAACAGGGTCGCACTGAGTTGGAACCGACTTGACAACACACCAACACACGTACACACACAGGAGTTATAGGGAGTGCTATCACTCCCCTTTCCACCCCTTGATTACTGGACCCATGAGTCCTTTACATTGTTTTAAAGCATATACATCCTCTTGGAGAATATTGCTCCAACTCTTTGGTGATGAAGTGCTGCCACTTGGCCTCTAGCACCACAGGGTCCAATCATCCCCATTGTAGTTAGGTATCTTAACTCAATTAGGGCAGTTCCTTCTGTCAAATTTGGCTTACATAAAACAACAATCACAGCCGTCTTCAAGGAAGCTGGAACTCCCTTCACAAAGTTGTTCTTCACTGTGTGGTTAAAGGCATGTCTTTTGGGCATTCCATGTATGGGTTTGTGGGTCTGTCCTGATAAATCCACTCTAACATGCCAAATTCCAGAAGCCTTTGGATTCCTTCCTCCACAGAATACCAAGGCAGGACTGGTACTTAAACTTGATGTATCACAGGCCACTGTGTAGTACCTGCTTCAGTGAACCAACCAAATAAACTATTAGATCCTCTCGAGGTGAAACACTGAGTGAAGAATCTGTGCTTAGTAGACCCATATTAATAAACACAAACCAATCCAACCCTATGTTCCTTGCACCGTCACCCCACACCCTTAATAGCCATTCCCACACATATTCTCAGGGTTTCTGTCGATATTATATTAGAAAAATCAAGCAGTTCTTTTGGAGTGTAATGTACTTCTTCTCCAGGGCCACAAACTGTACGTCACTTTCGGATACCTGCTGGGACTTAAGTCTAGTTATAGGTCTAGAAGCAATAATTGATGGAGGTGTTTCCTGGGACCATTCCGCAATGTCTTGCAGGACATACACCTTACTTAGGTGATGCCCCAGACAGTACTTCAGGCATCATCTCAGCAGGCACAGTTGGCTAATCTCATCGAGTGTGAGGAGAGGGGATAATGGTTTGACTGATAATTGAACAGCAGACAAAGATGGAGTAATCTCTTCAGGTCAGAAGAGTGATGCTGCTGGTTTGAATGACTCAACAGAAGTTAGAGGCTCAGTGTCCCTGATTATCTGCCCATGTGTCCCCATCTCAAGTTTCAGGATCCCATTTCTTCCCAATCAATGCCCTCACTTTAACATCAGACACCATCAGAGACTGGGAGTGGAATTCAGCTGACATTGTAATTCAGCCACTTCCCATCAATTGTTTGGCTGCTCATAGAGTTGATTACACCTCATTAGATGTCATTATGGGGATATGGACATCTCAACTGACAAACCACTGAGAATCCTGCCCAGTCAAGCTGAACTATCATCACAGCAACCCCATATAGGGTTTCTGAGACTGCACACCTTTACAGGAGCACGTAGCCTCGTCTTCATCCCACAGAGCAGCTGGTGGGTTTGAACCACCAGTCTTGTGGTTAGTGGCTCAATGGCTAACCCAAAGCAGCACCAGGGCTGCTTTATTTCAGATAAGTCATATGTGTCCTTTTGTGGTTGACTAAACTCATTTAGGCTGTTTTCAAGTTCATCCATGTAGTATATATCAGAACTTCACTCCTCTTAATGACGGAATAATATTCCATTGTATGTATGGACCACATATTGTTTATCCAGTCATCTGTTAATAGGCACATTTTAGCTACTGTGAGGAAGGCTGCTGAACATCAGTGTTTAGGTGTCTGGTTGAGTTCTCATATACTCCTCTTCATGAATTCTAGGACCTTCTTTATCTCAGGGCAAAGTCACCTGTCCCCATCTAGAGCAGACTTCTCAGTTATGTGTTCTCATAGAAGCAGTTCAGTGTCCACCTTGTTCAAGTTATAGCAGTTTACTCATTGTTGATAAAATTTTATCCATTATTTGCTTAAGGTCTGCCTCTCCATCCAGAAACAAATTTCCATGAGAGCGAAGGTTTCACCAACTTATCTCCAGAATTTAGCACATTGTCTGGTATACACTATCTACTTCATAAATATTTTAATGGATGAATTAATCCTGTTTTACTGAGAAATGCAAACACATTCAATAAATATCTGTTGAATAATTAACCAATATCTTTAAAACAGTATCTTTAAAGTATTGAAGAGCAAAGATGTCAGTTTGAGGACTAAGGTGCACTTGATGAAAGCCATGGTATTTTCAGTACTCTCATATGCATGCAAAAGTAGGACAACGAATAAAGAAGATCGTAGACAAATTGATGCATTTGAGTCATGGTCTTGGAGGAGAATATTAAAAGCACCATGGACTACCAGAAGAACAAACTAATCTGTGTTGAAGGAAGCACAGCGAGAAAGCTCCTTGGAAGCCAAGATGGTCACACTTCATCTCTCATACTTTGGACATCTAATCAGGATGGCCCAGTCATTGGAGAAGGATATCATGTTTGGTAAAGGGGAGGGTCAGTGAAAAAGAGGAAGACCCCCAATGAGGTAGATTGGTACACTGGCAGCAGCAAGGGGCTCAAATGTAACAATGATTGTGAGGTTGGAGCAGGACTGGACAGTGTTTTGTTCTATTGCGCATCGAGTCACTATGAGTCCATGCCGACTCAATGGCACCTAACAATAACAACAACAAATCTTTAAAACTGGTATAATAATAGCTTTTGTTAGTTGTCATCAAGTTGACTCCAATTCATGTTGATATCATACGTGACAGAGTATAATGTTGCCTCCTCATCAGTCTGCTTGAGTCCAGTGTTATGGCCACTGTGTATTTTGAGTACCTTCCTATCTAGCAGGCTCATCTGCCAGCACTATGTTCATCAATATTATGTCAGGATCTTTGGGCTTCATTGGCTGGTTTTTGGAAGTAGACCACCATGTCCTTCTCCCTCATCTTAGTCTGGAAGCTCTGTTGCCAACTGTCTACCATGGGTGACCCAGTTAGTATCTGAAATACCGGTGGAGAAGCTTGAAGCATCATAGCAACATGCAAGTCACAACAGCATGACACATGAGTGGTAATAATAGCAGGCTAAGTGCCACCAAATTGTTTCTGAATTATAGCAACTCTATATCAGGTTTCCAAGGAGTGGCTTGAACCACTGACCTTGAGGTTAACTGTCCAGTGTTTATCCTACAGCACCACAACAGGACTCCAGATAGGAGTAGTAGTTACCCTCCTAATAAAGTTATTAACCTGGTAACACACTGGTTAAGCGCTTTGTTGCTGATCAAAAGGTGAGCAGTTGAAACTCATCAGCTGTTCTGTGGGAGGACTCTGTGGCCGTCTGCTTCCGTAAAGATGGAAGCCTTGAAACCCTTCTCTGTTCTTTGGCGTCACTGTAAGTCGAAATGGACTTGACAGCAATAAGTTGCAGTTTTGGGTTTAATAAAGTTATGAGGAGACTTAGTTTATTCAAATAAAATTCTTAAACACGTAATATGCACTCAATAAAAATTGCTATTGTTGTTAGGTTTCATTGAGTCGGTACCAACTCATAGCCACCTTATGCACAACAGAACAAAACACTGTCACATCCTGCACCAACTTTACAATCAGTGCTACACTTGAGCCCGCGGTCTTTCTCTTTTTTGCTGACCCTCCAATTTACTAAGCATGATGTCCTTCTCCAGATTCTGATCCTCATTGATAATATGTCTGAAGAATGAGAGACTAAGTCTGGCCATCCTGGCTTCTAAGGAGCATTCTGGCTGCACTTCTTCCAACACAGTTGGTTTGCTCTTTGGGCAACCCATGGTACTTTTAACATTCTCCTCCAACATCATAACTCCAATGCATCAGGTCTTCTATAGTCTTCCTTATTCTTTGTCCAATAGTCACATGCATATGAGGTTATTGAAAATATCTTGGCTTGAGTCTGGTGTACCTTAGTCCTCAAACTGAAATCTTTGCTCTTGAATAAATTAGTTAATATTATTATTAACATATTTTCCCAATAGTGAGAAGATGCTTTGAATTATCTAGAGTGGGTTTTCTTACCCACACTTTTGGGTACCTCAGTCCTTCTTTCAACCTCAGAGCCATTTCAGATGTGGAAATTCTAGCTCAGAGACTCTCTGAACTGTACAGTTGTAATTGGCAGAGCTTGGATTCCAACCCATGCCTCTCAGACTCCAGACCACGTGTTTTAACACATTTGCTCTCAACCCATTTAACTATGGTCAAGTAAATTGGCCAGTAGGAGTTCTACTTCATTCATTTTGAAATATCAACTTGTTTTTCACCCTGTTTTCGTCTCCTGAAAAGAAGAAATCACTTTACTCTGGAGTCATCATTGAATGTCTAAAATGATAATAATCCCAACAGTAGCTAAGAAATAAATTCTCTTTTTATTATAACAGAGACAATGGTATACTGATGCATTATTGGAAACAATTATCTCTGTACCTGATTTGGGCTGTAGCTCACCAGAAGTTGCTGCCTCAGCCAATATCACTTAACAATGGTGATTTTTTTTTTTTGTTTTTTGTTTCTTAGCTTCACGAAATGTATTTTCAAAGTGAACAGGAGGCTCCATTTGAAAAATCGATTACATATTACCATTTTAATGTAAACATTTAGCGTTCAACACTTTGCCTCACTATACCATTAACATTTGGATGCAGAACACAGTTCCAGAAATTTATTTCAAAGCCTTTTTCCCCCCCAGGCAGACAGAGGAAATAGAGTAGAGTTAGGGGCCCCAGCAGAAAGTTGACCAATGCTATCAAAACCAGGATTGAGGGGTTGTGGGGGAGCGGCTTTCAGAAGAAGTGGGGAAAAATATAAGGTCAGTTAAATCCATCTTCTTCTCCAAGGAGCTGCAAAGAAATTCATATATATGGGTTTTTACAGAGCTTTGGTAGCGTAGTGGTTACGAATCGGGCTGCAAACCTTAAAGTCAGCGGTTCGAAACTACCAGCCGCTCTGCAGGAGAAAGATGAGGCTTTCTACTCCCGTAAAGATTTACACACTCGGAAACCCTGTACAGGGTTGCTATGGGTCGGAACCGACTCGACGGCACTTAACAACAACAACAGAATCTTTTAAGTACTATTTTTGCAACTATTACAACCCTCCCACCCCCACCCAAATAAAGAAATAAATAAAGTGAATTTTATGATGTACACTTTAAGCTCCTAAAGGACAAGATTCTTCTTTTGTCTTTATTGAGGCATTACCAAGAAAAGACCCTTGGGCGGCAATCAACAGGGGTGGAGAGGGCAGTATTGTGTCAAGTCTAAAACCAGGTTTAAGTCCTGCCCCCTGGTGGGGTGGTAGGCTGATGCTCTGTTTCCAAGGCAGGGAGGCCCACTGCTCTTCCCCCGAGGAATGTTCGTTCACCTTTCCACAATGCTCACTCTGCGTCCCCCTGCACGCCAGGTGAGAGCAGCAATTGAAGCTAAGTGCAAAACGCTGGATTTCAGCCTGTAATCGTGCCAGACACTCCTGACAACAGCTACATTCAGGGGCTCCAGTCCACATTCCAGTCTGGGCATTGTCTCCACTATTACCCAGAATTCCAAAAACACTTGGCCCTGTTAAATAAGAGCCTAAGAGTCAGGTAGGAAAACAATGGCAAGAAATTGCTTGAGGATGCAGAGCCCAGATCATGAAAAGGGTGTCAGCTGAGCTCTCAAAATAGATGTGGCTTAATGAGGGAGAGAGAGGTGGGCTTATCAAGACCAGCAGATCCAGGCAGGTAATAAGAGCTGGGCCCTTAGAGTCTACTCAAGTTCAGCCTCCTTGAAGGGTGGTTTGGTGGCGTTTATTAAAAACAAAAATGTATGTGAGAGCCCTGGTGGTGCAACCGTTAAGCACTCCTCAACCACTCATTGAAAGGTTGTTAGTTCAAACCCGCTTAAGTCTCCATGGGGCAAGCTGCAGGTCTTCTTCCCATAGGAAACTCTATGGGGTAATTTTACTCAGTCAATAGTCTCCATGAGTCAAAATCAACTAGATGGTACACAACAACACATATGTGTGTGTGTATATATACATACACCGAGTGCATGCATATGAGTAAGCACCCTGGTGGTACAATTGTTAAGCATCCAGCTACTATCCAAAAGGTCGGCAGTTCAAATTCACCCAGCTGCTCTGCTAGTTACCTATTCCACTAAAGACTATAGCCTAGAAACCCCCTGGGGCAGGTTTATTCTGTCACATGGGGTTGTTGTGAAGCCAAATCAAGCCGATAGTATCTCATGACAACAACAGCAAAAATGCATGTACTCTAAGGCACAGATATTTCGGTTCTTGCCAAATATCTCAGAGAAAAATGCACATGAAACTCACAACGAAAGAGACACAAAGATTTTTAACACTGAGCTGCTTGTATCAGCCAAATAGTGGGAAATGATCCAGTACCCAGCCCACATCCACAGGGATATATTCATACTGCAGGATGCTGTGGTCTGGCCTGGAAAGGTCCGAACACCCACTCAAACTGGTCCAAGGGTCCTGATGAGCCGAGTACACTTAGTGCCTCACACACACGAAACCATTTCATCCTTACAACAGGCCTTCAGGAGACAGTCTAACCATGGTCACAGAGTAACCGAAGCACCGAGGTTTAGAGCACAAGGGATCACACAAACACAAAGGGTTCACACCCAGTCTGCTTAGTTC
Source organism: Chrysochloris asiatica (assembly GCF_000296735.1). Classification (NCBI taxonomy): domain Eukaryota; kingdom Metazoa; phylum Chordata; class Mammalia; order Afrosoricida; family Chrysochloridae; genus Chrysochloris; species Chrysochloris asiatica. The sequence goes on from NW_006408596.1 coordinate 8,960,286, forward strand.
CAGAGGCTGTACTGTATCAAAACCGGTTAGCACTGAGGTGACTCATGGCGTGTGCCACGACTTCCAAAGGCTGACTGTTCATAAGCTGTATTTTCAAAGTACCTCTGAAAGTTTTGAACCTCTAACCTTTCTGCTAGGAGCAGAACACGTTAACCATCTGCCCACTCAGGGACTTCACAGTTGTTGTGAAGCGCTGTCGAGTTGTTTGTGACTCACAGTGACCTTATAGATGCATCTGGTGAGTCTGAACCATCGATCTTGCAGTTCAAAGCAACCTTGCGGTCCAGTGCTGATCCTGCAACACCAACTAGGACTCCTGATTTATTCTGGGTTGTTGTACATGCCTGTTATTGTTGTTGTTGTTGTTGATAAGCGCCACTGAGTTGGTTCCAACTCACAGTGACCCTGTATAGGGTTTCTAAGGAGCAGCTGGTGGGTTTGAGCAGCTGACCTTGCAGTTAGCAGTTTAGTGCTTATCTTAAGGCACCACACCAAGACTCCACAGTGGGGCTCTATTAATATCCACACCCATTACTACAGAGGGGGCTTGGGTGTTTGGGTCAGAGACCAGGAATTGTGACAGTCACCAAAGACTTTGTAAAGCATCACAACCAGCCCCAGATTGGGAGGAGGAAAAAACAGAAACAGGAAACGGCACTGGAAACGCCATGGATTCTGAGAGTTACACACACCCAAGCCCAGCTCAGTCACTTCCCAAGTGTGTTGTTTGGAACAACATACTTAACCTTTCTGAGTTCCCCTTTCCTCAAACAGAAAAACAGAATCAATGATTAACTTCTGTGGAGAGGTTTTTATGAGGATTGAGTAGGTAACAAATGAAAAGTTCCTGTCATATTTCAGGAATTTAATAAATGGTAGCAATTATGAGTTCACAAAGTGGCCCAACAAGGATTTATGGGGTAGATTGCTATGCACCAAGCAGGCCTTGTGGAGTTTATATTCTAGCGTAGAAGGACCCAATTAAGCAAAGGAATACAACCAGGGGAGAGTAAGTGGCTCAAAATAGAAGAAGTAGCTTCTGGTGAGAACTGTGTTTAAAACAATAAGAACTCTGAGGAATCTTTGGTGGAAGGAGAGGAGAAAGGCCCCTCTCTTAGTCTTTTCTGTGGCAGTGGTTCTTAACCAGGGATGATTTTGCACGCGAGGGGATATTTAGCAATGGTTTTGTTGTTGTTAGGTGGAGATGGTTTTTTATTGCAGCAACTTGGGGGTGCTACTGGCATGTCATTTATAAAGAATGTTGCTAATCATCATAAAACATACAGGACAGCATGCATGACAAACAGTGCTCTGGCCACAAACTACACCATAAAACACCAAGATTGAGAAATTCTGTTCTGGAGGAATAAACCCAATCTGTCTTCTAAAGTCTAGATTCTCAAATTTATGAAAGTGCGTCCTCCACATCTCCCCCTGGTACTCACCCCCAGTCTGCTCTCTTCCTGCTCCCAAGTTTCTCACTCGTTAATTACATAACAAGCGTGCCTCTCAGACACAAACCACGACATCAACCTTGCCTGATTCTCCGGCTCTGGTTCCACAGCTAAGCCATCAGAGCATGGTAGTGGCTCTATTTGCAAAATACACCCAGAGGCTGACCACTCCTCCCCACCCATACCCCTGCCTTGGTCTGGTCCTACATCACTACTTACCTGGGTCACCTCATTGTCTCTTTGCTCCCACCTCTGCCTCCCCTCTGGCCCACATTCTGTTCTCTAAAAGGCAGCCACGCTGGTCCTGTTCAAGCACAAGTCATATCTGGTCAGCTCCCAGAACCCCTTGGAGGAAAACCCAGATCTTCACTCTACCCTCCCCACAAACCATTGTCATCCGTCAATTCCAACTTATAGGGACCCTGATGGAAGGACTAGAACTGCCCCATGGGGTTTCCAAGGCTGCAGACCCTTACAGCAGCAAACTGTCACATCTCTCTCCAGGGAGCACCTGGTGGGTTACCAGCCATGCGTTTACCTACTGCGCCACCAGGCTCCTTCCTGAGCCTACAGGGCCCTGCAGGACACAGTCCAGCCTATGCCTTTCCCCTCCTCTCCCCACCCTCTCTATTCTCCAACACACTCGTCTCCTTGTTCTTCATCATTCCTGCCCAGAAAATGTGTATCTCAGAACTGATGTACTTGCTGTTCCCTTTGCCCGGAAGCCACAGTTTAAAATCATTTTAAAAATAAGGAGTAGACCAAGAAAATAACTTACAAAACATATGTAATGCTAAAGAAACATAAGAGAGCAATCATCTATGTACCTGCCATCAAATGGAAAAGCAAAAGAAAATGGGCTACTCTTCTTCCAGGTGCGCTCAAGCATTTACCTCTAGCTATACCAGGTGCATAGCAGGGCTCTGTGCCCTAGGACAGAACTTGACTTTGCAAGATTGCACCTACATGCGTCAGCACACAGAAACCAAATCCTCTGATTGTGAACACATACAGCCCAGGCTCATGAGGCTGACACTGAGACCAGAATAGAACAGCAGCTTACACATTTCCAACGAGCATGAGACCAACAGAGGGAACAGACTCGTAAGAACCTAACCATTCTTCTGCCTGTACACACGCCACTGGAGAAGTAGAATTGTTTTTACCATTATCACAATAAACAATGACTCTATGCAAGTCCTTGTATTCAGGATTTTAAACTCCACCCACCCATCCGTTGATTTTCACCCCTGGCAGCCCCATGGGTGGTGTCAAACTCGGGTTTTCAATGGCTGATTTTTCAGAGGTAGCGCTGATTTCTGCAGCGCTGTGTAGGGATGGAAGGCCATGGACCAGGAGGCTCCACACAGGAAGGTGCATTTGTACAGTTCAGGTAACTGGCAAGGAAGGGGCCCGTTGTAGAGTGGGCTCCCTTGCTCTTGACGGAACCAGGCCTATCTTCTGAGACACCTCTGGGTGGTCTCAAACCTCCAACCTTTTGCTGAGTAGCTGAGCATGTCACCATTTGTCCTCTCGATTTATTTCATCCTCCTAACAGTGTAGGAAAATAGTTTGGGTTATTAGATTTTATTGAGGAGGAAACAAGGGCTTGGTGACAGTAAAGGCTTACTTATGGTCATTTGGCTGGAAAGTGGGGGAGATGGGATTCACCCCAAGTCTCTCTGTTTACAAAACTTTGTGTGATCTCTTCCAGTATGTTCCACTCACATCCAAGCCGAGGTGGCAGATGTAGGTCATTAGAGCTCAAAGGCACTGCATTACGATGAAATCTCTAACTTTCCAGAAGAAGGGGCACTTGTGTCCACAGCACATTTCTTCCAGAGCACCAGCACCAGTAAACTACCCTCGGGAAATGATTGTCTGTTCGGGTTCAGTCAAGAGCAAGGAGGACCGCTCTGTGATGGGCCCCTTCATTACCAGTTACCTGAACTATACAAATACACCTTCCTGCCTGGAGCCTCCTGGTCCACAGCCTCCCATCCCTGCCCAGCGCTGCACAAATCAGTGCAACCATCTTATCTCTATTTCTAGGTTCACCACTCCTGACAGCGCTTTGTTATTGCTTTAAATTAAGACACTTTATTTAATTCCCTCCTCCTCCCCACCCCTTCTGACCTATGCATGATTGTTAACATCCTACCCTGGTGTGGTACCTGCATTATCATTAATGAATCAACATTGGTGCATTATTATTAACTAAGTCCAGAATTTACATTGTGGAGTCCTTGGGCGAGGCAAACGGTTAATGCACTCTTTGCTAAGTGAAAGGCTGATGGTTCAAGTCCTCCTAGAAGTGCCTCAGAAGAAAAGCCTGGTGATCTGTGTCCAAAAAAGCTGTTAATGAAGACTCCCTGGAGCATAGTTCTACTCTGACATACATACAGTGGCCACAACTTGGAAATGACTCAGTGACAACTGGTTTTGTTTTTTTTTCTTTGAACTCACGGTTTGTGAGGACAATGTATGGAAAGAGTTTAACAGAATTTCGGGAATGCAGTAAGCCTCTCTCTGATGCATTCTTAGAGGGGAAGAAAAATCACGTTTTCTTATTTTGTCCTTTATGGGGAGCCATTGTGGATGAGCTGGGCTGCTAACAACATAGTCAGTAGTTTGAAACTACCAGTCATTCTACTGGAGAAAGATGAAGCTTTCTGCTCCCGTAATGATTTACAGCCTCAGAAACCCTATACAGAGTTGCTATGCATTAGAACTGACTCCTTGGCACATAATCACCAACCACCACCTCACCACAGCCAAAGGAGGCTGGGTAGTAAAGTCAGGTCAGTATGTAACATCTCCTGACCCACTAGCCAATGGGGCTATTCACTACACACTGCACTTCCTGTTAGCACTCCAGTCTCTATGTCAAGAACTCTAGATGCCACTCTCACTAGGAAATCCATAAAGGGGTGGGCAAGTGACAGGATCATCCAATCAGATTCATGTTCCAGGCACTGGGGACTCTTGAGTGAGAGAGTTAAGGAGACCAGGATAGCTGAAGCTGTGAAGCAGGTGATTCCCACTGATGGACAGCTAACTGTAACTTCTAGTGCTTATTCCTTCTCAAGCCTGGTCTCCCTGACCCTCACTTAATCCACACACCCCTACAGCGTCTGGTATGTTCTGTTTCATCTGAAGAATTCCAGAGTGAGGTTTCTGTCACTTGTGACCAAGAATGGTGGCAGGCATGCCTATTATACACAAGAAGCTGTGAGCATGGGAGCTAGAAAACATGAGACATTTCTGTGCTCCAGCTGCTCACAGCACAGTAGAAATCCAGAGCATCCTCACAGGGGGCTAAGTTACATACACTCTCCTGGACTCCCAAAAGGCAGAGTCTGATTAGAATCTGGTGAGACAGGAAGCTGGGACAATAATGCTAGACTCCGCATACTAAAGTCCCATTCTAGATACCAGAGAACCAACCGAACTTAATCTTAGGGGCCTATTTAGAAGTTGGGCTAATTAATGACTGTAAAAGCAGTTTGGACTTTGCAACTCTTTAATAATGGGCCTCATTTAGACAGAATGGGCTCAAGATTGCCTCTGGCATCCTGAAGAAATTAAAAATCCAGTAGGCAGTGCAATTGCCTCGACCTGGTTTTCCTGTTACTTTTATTTGTATTATGATTGCAAATAGCGATATTACTAATGGTCCCTGGACTAGTTCTAGCTGCGTCCTCACGTCTGCAGCATGATTTATTGGTCCCTGAGGCAGGACCGTGCGGGCTCCTGCTGAACAACGTCATTTAACTCTGGCCAAATGGCAGGAAGGTGCAAGGGCTCCTGAGCACGTGGTGTTATTCCTAACGTGGGACGAAAGCATCGTTCATTACCTTGCAGCTTGACAATATGGAGGCCAAATGGTTATGCAGCTCACCCTTGGCTCCAGACAGGTAGATGTCTGGCTTGTGTGAGCTGAGCAAAATCTGTGGTTCCTCAAGTCTGGGTTAGCAGGCAGTACACAGGATGCAGTGGCTAAAATAGGGCCGAGGAGGTGTTGTTGTTAGGTGCCAAAGAGTAGCTCTATCTGACTCATAGCGACCCTATGCACAACACAACGAAACACTTGAGGCCACTGCTGCTGCCACTTCACCAGTACATCTTGTTGGTGGCTTTCCCCTTCTTCGCTGACCCTCCACTTTACCAAGCATGATGTCATTCTCCAGGGACTGGTCTCTCTTGACAGTGTGTCTGAAGTATGAAAGATGACATTTCACCATCCTGGCTTCTAAGGAGCATTCTGGCAGTGTGAAAATACCAGGGGTGGGGTTAGGCACACCTGAGAGGAGGTGTGGCCTAACAGCAATAATAATAATAATAATTCTGTCCATCAGGGTCTTCTGTGCAAACAACCAAAGTACTCTACCAAATCTCTAAGTATTTTTAAAACACTGATATCAGAAACCTTTTGGCTCAAAGAATCAAAGTCAGAGGTTTCACTAACAAAGTGATTTTCAAACTGTACATCAGCAAAAACAGCTGCCATCACTACCTGTTACAGAACAGACATCTCAGTTAACATTAGAGAGGCTACTTTACCAAGCATCATGTTCGCCTTCAGGGACTGGTCCCTCCTAATAAAACGTCCATGGTATCTGAAAGGCCTGGTGTGGCGCTGTGAGTTAATGTACTGCAAGGTCGGTTTTAACCACAAGGTCAGCAGTTCAAGTTCACCAGCTGCTCCTTGCAAACCCTATACAGGATCGCTATGAGTCAGAACCAACTAGACGACACTTAACAACAACAACAATGATGTGATAGGAATTCTTACCATCCTCCCTTCTAAGGAACAATCTGGATGTACTTCTTCTAACACAAATTGTCTCATTCTTCTGGAAGTCCATGGTATATATATTCAATATTCCTTGCTAACATCATAATTCAAAGACATTAGTTCTTCAGTCTTCTTTAGTCATTGTGCAACTTTGGCATATACATGGTGTTGTTGTTAAGTGCTGTCAAGTCACTTCCAACTCATTGCGACCCTATGTAAGGTTTCTGAGAAGCAGCTGGTGAGTTTGAACCATCAACCTTGTGGTTCAAACTGACCTTGTGGTCTAGTGCTTATCCTATAGCGACACACCAGGGCTCCTTATACAAATTGTTGTTGTTGTTAAGTGACGTCAAGTTGATTCCGACCCATAGCGACCCATGTATAGGGTTTCCAAGGAGCAACTAGTGAGCTTGAACCACGGACCTTGCAGTTCAAATGACTTTGCAGTCTGACACATTAGCCACAGCACCACACCAGGACTCTTTATACAAATTGTTGTTGTTATGTGCCGTGGAGTCGATTCTGACTCATAGAGACCCTGTACAGGGTTTCCAAGGCTGTAAATCTTTATGGGAGCAGAAAGCCTCATCTTTCTCCTGCGGAACAGCTGGTAGTTTCGAACTGCTGTCCCTGAGGTTCGCAGCCCAATTCGTAACCACTACGCTACCAGAGCTCCTTTTATACAAATTAGGTGATTGAAAATATCATGGCTTGGGTAAGGCACACCTTAGTCTGCAAGTAACAACTTTGCTTTTTAGCAGTTTGAAGAGGTCTTTTGAAGTAGATTTGCCCAATGAAATATGTCATTTGATTGCTTGACAGATGCTGCGTCCCTGGGTGATGATCGTGTATCCAAGTGAAATGAAATCCTTGACAGTTTCAATCTTCTTTCTATGTATCATGATGGTGCTTCTTTCTATGTATCATGATTGGTCCTGTTATAAGATTTTTATCTTCTTTATGTTGAGGTGGAATCCATACTGAACGCTGTAGTCTATAATCTTCATCAGTTTTTCAAGTCTTCTTTGCTTTCAGCAAGCAAGGTTGTATCATCTGCATAGGGCAGGCTGGTAATGAGTGTTCCTCCAATCCTGACACCACATTCTTCTTCATATAGTCCAGTTTCTCAGATTATTTGCTCAGCATAAAGATTGGGTGAAAAGTTAAAATTAATACACACATTTTCTGGTTTAAACCATTCAATATCCCCTTGTTCTGTTCAAACAACTCCCTCATGGTCTATGTTTAGGTTCCACATGAGCACAATTAACTGTTCCAGAATTCCATTCTTTAGAATATTATCCATAATCTGTTATGATCCACACAGTGAAATGCCTATACTTGGTAAATAAAATATATCTTTCTGGTATGCTCTAATTTCAGTCAAGACCCATTCGATATAAGCAATGATGGCTTTTGTTCTATATTTTGTTTTGAATCCAGTTTGAATTTCTAGAAGTTACCTGTCAGTGTACTGCTGCATGAATTGTTTTTAAAATTATCTTCAGCAAAACTTTACTTTTATGTAATATTAATGATACTGTTCAATGATTTCTGCATTCTGTTCGACCACCTTTCTTTGAAATGGGCACAAATATGGATTTCTTTGAGTAAGTTGACACCTCCCAAATTTCTTGGCATAGGAACTTCCAATGTTGCATGTGTTTGTTGGAATGCCTCAATTGGTTTTGCATAAATTCCTGGAGTCTTGTTTTTCACTAATGCCTTCAGTATCCAGTAGTACTGTGGAACAGAGGACTTGGTAATCTGTTTCTGCAAAGACTCCAGCGACTGGTGAACTTGAACTGCCAACCTTGTGGTTCAAGCCAACCTTGCAGTCTAATGCATTAACCCACATTGCCACACCAACATTCCATAAATGATGTGTGACATAGGGCAAATCTGCTGCACAGACCTCTTTAAAGTGTTCAAGAGCAAAGATAAAGTCAGTATAGTTGATGAAGCATGGAGGGGATTGTAACCATGGCAATGGAACAATAGAGGATAGGGTGAATGTAAAACTAATGTTCTCCCATGTAAACTACCACACAATTCACAATAAAACATTAAAAAGAAAAAGGATAATCAGTTTGAAGATTAAGGTGTGCCTGACCTAAGCCGTGATATTTTTAATCACCTCCTAAGCACATGAAGGAGCTCTGGTAGCGTAGTGGTTACGAATCGGGCTGCGAACCTTAAGGTCAGCGGTTCGAAACTACCAGCCGCTCCGCGGGAGAAAGATGAGGCTTTCTACTCCTGTAAAGACTTACACCCTTGGAAACCCTGTACAGGGTCGCTATGGGTCAGAACCGACTCGATGGCACTTAACAACAACAACAAAGCACATGAAAGCTGGACAGTGAATTAAGGAAGATCGCAGAAGAATTGATGCATTTGAATTATAATGTTGGTGAAGAAGATTGAATATACCACAGATTACCTGAAGAATAGACAAATGTGTCTCAGAAGAAGTACAGTCAGAATATTCCTTAGAATTGAAAATGGTGTGACTTCATCTCATGTAGTTCAGGCAAGTTATCAGAAGGAATGAGTTTCTGGAGACAGTTATCATACTTGGGAAAGTAGAAAGTAAGCAAAAAAGAAGCCCTTCAGTGACACAGAATGACACAATGGATGCAGCAATGAGCTCACACATAGCAATTCTTTTGAGGAAGGTACAGGGTTGAGCAGTCTTGTTCTGCTGGACACAGGATCACTAGGAATTAGAGCCAATTTGACAGAGTCCTGGGGTGGTGCTGGAGGCCAATGTGCTGGACTGCAAAGTTGGTTTGAACTGCAAGGTTTGTGCTCACCAGCTGCTCCTAGGAAACCTTATACAGAGTCACTATGGGTCAGAACCGACTCGACAGCACTTCACAACAACAATAGCAACATTGAGGAAGTACCCATCACTGGAGAAGGACATCATTCTTGGTAAAGTAGGGGGTCAGTGAAAAAGAGGAAGACTCTCAATGAGATGCAATGGCACAGTGGCAGCAGCTGTAGGCTCAAACATAGCGATTCTTTTGAGGATGGTACAGGACTGATAATATTTTGGTTTGTCGTACACAGGCCCACTATGAGCTAGACAACCCCTAATAACCACATGGAGAAATTGCCCAGGAGAGCCCAATCACTGGAGAATGACATCATGCTTGGTAAAGTAGTTGTTGTTAAGTGCTATGGAGTCAATTCCGACTCATTACAACTCTCTATAGTGTTTCCAAGAAGCGGCTGGTGAATTTGAACCACCAACCTTGTGATGTAAACTGACCTTGTGGTACACTATTTTATCCCACAGCATCACATCAGGAATCCTTGGTAAAGTAGCTGTTGTTGTTACATGCTGTCAAGTAGGTTCTGACTCACAGTGACCCTGTATAGGGTTTTGGAGGAACGACTGGTAGGTTTGAACCACCGACCTTGCAGTTCAAACCAACTCTGCAGTCCAGCACATTATCCTGCAGTGCAACAGCAGGTAAAGTAGTTGTTGTTGTTGTTAAGCGCCATCGAGTCAGTTCCGACCCATACTGACCCTCCACAGGGTTTCTGAGGCTATAAATCTTTATGGGAGCAGAAAGACTCCTTGAAAGCCTCATCGTTCTCCTGTGGAGCAGCTGGTAGTTTCGAACTGCTGATCTTGCGGTTCTCAGCCTGATTTGTAACCACTACACTATCAGAGCTCCTTAGGTAAAGTAGAGGGTCAGTGAAAAAGAGAAAGACCATCATCGAGTTGGAATGACACAGTGGGTGCAACATTGAGCTTGAAATCAGCTGGACTGGGCAAAGTTGCACATATGGTCGTTCTGCGTTGGAGCCAACAAAATGACACCTAACAAGACATAAAATTTGAATCTCAATCTCTTCCTTATTATATACTACACAAAAAATCAATTTGAGGTGTTTTGAAGAAGAAAAACAAAACTCTAGAATATAATGAAGAAGATCTTGAGCTTGAGTTAGACAGAGAAGTCTTAAGACACAAAAAAGCTGGGATAGCATCAGTCCCATTGTGAAGTAGGTTGGGAATAAGGGGGACCATAAGTCAGACTCCCTGTCTAAGTCCCATCTTTGAAAGCATGGCTGTCTTAGAACTTTTCAAAGCTCCGAACATTCAAGTTGAAGCATTCCAAAGGAGGAGGGACTTTCCCATGATGCTCTTTTGAGACATTCTGTGTCTATGTGACTCTTCCTTTATGTACGCCAGTACAGGCTCACCTGGTTTTATTGTGAAGCACTGTACTGCACTTCATAGATAATGCATGTTATATCAATCAAAGGCAAGCCTGTGTCAAGAAAACATACCAGTGCCATATTTACAATATACGCCTGCTTTGTGTCTCTGGATCACACTTTGGTAATCTCACGGTATTTCAAACTTTTTCATAAAGCCATTGCACACTGGGAGAGCATGGTGGCTCAAGGTTTGGCAGTTCACGCCCACCAGTCATTTTGCAGGAGGAAGAGGAGGCTTTCTGTGTCTGCAAGATTTACAGACTTGGCAACCCTATATAGGGTTTCTATGAGTCACAACTGACTCAATGGCATTTAACAACAATTGCACACTTGGAACCCAAGTGGCACTATGGATTAGGCATTGCATTTCTAACTGGTCAGAGGTTCAAACCCACCAGCCACTCCCTGAGAGCAAGATGGGGCAATGTGTTCCATAAAGAGTTATGGTCTTGGAAACCCTGTATAGGGTTATGAGTTGGAGCTCACTGGATGGCAGTGGGTTTTGTTTGGTTTTACTGTTCACTTAACCCTACACAGGGTCACTATGAGTCAGAACTGACTCGAGGGCACTTAACAAAAACAGAAACACCCAGGAGACTAAACCATAGTACCAGCATAGCTTTTATGTGCACTGGGACACCAAAAACTATGAGTGACTCACTTTATTGCGAAATTCACTCATATTAATTCTGACTCATGGCAACCCCATGTGTGCTAGAGTAGAATTGTGCTTCATGTAGATTTTCATGGTTGATTTGGGCAGGGGGGGTGGGGGATGTAGAGTGCCAATTCTTTCTTCTGAGGTGCCTCTGGGTGGACTCAGAACTCCAACCTTCCAGTTAGGCATCTGAGGCATGCGGGAACTCTGACTTCAGATGTAGAAACTGGTTACGACGCGCAAGACATCGTGCTGAACACTTGGCAATCACGTATTTATCTGTATCTCAACCTGTGGTTGAGGCCTGGGAGCCAGTACCATGGAAACAACACATAAACAGCTATCTCCCCATCTCCTACCACTGCCTCATCCTTTAATATCTGAAAGTTTCAATTTACAAAATTAAGATGCAAAGAATCAGTCACAAAATTGAAGTTTAAATGAGTGCTTCCTGTTGTCTTGTTTTGCTCAATTTTGCAGTAAGTTTTAATATCAGGTTGATCATTTCAACTTAAAAAACTATATTCCCACAATTTCTTCTCTAAATCTCTATGAGAGCCAAAGATTACTGTAATCCTAATTTTCCACATGGGTAAATTTAGCCACAAGCATTCCCTAGCCCCACCCTTCTCAAATACCTATCAGGGTCTGGAATTGATGCTCAACATTTTAAGCCATTTACAACATGGGTGGAAGAGTTGGTGGCTAATTCTGCAGGAACCTGCCCACATGAAGAATGGGACTATTATTTCAGAGTTTACCCTCTGTTAAGGATTGAACTGTGCCCACCCAAAAGAGGTCAAGAACAAAGATTTCAGTTTGAGGACTAAGGTGTGCCTGAAAATACCAAGCCATGGTATTTTCAAACGCCTCATAGGATCATAGGATAAGCACTTGATGTCAAGGTTGATTTGGACTGCAAGGTCGGTGTTTCAAACTTACCAGCCATTCCTCAGAAACCTTATACAGGGCCACTTTGAGTTGGAACCAACGCGATAGCATACAAAAACAACAACAACAATATATGCTTATTAAGATTAGACAATTAATATGGAAAACCATAGAAGAATTGGTGCATTTGAGTTATGGCATTGGAGAAGAACATTGAAAGAATCGTGGATTCCCAGAAGAACAAACAAATCTGTGTTAGAAGAAGTACAGTCAGAATGCTCCATAGAAACCAGGATAGTGAGACTTTCTCTCATGCTTTCTTTGGACATATTGTCAGGAGGGACCAATCCCTGGAGAAAGACATCATGCTTGGTGAAGTGGAGGGTCAGCAAAACACAGGAAGACTCCCAATGAGATGCAGTGGCACAATGACAGCAGTAATGGGCTCAAGTGTAAAAATAATTGCAAGGATGGAGCAGGGCTGGCAAGTGTTTGGTTCATTCTGTTGAGTGTAGGGTCGCTATGAGTCAGAGTCAACTTGATGGCGCTTAGCAACAACAAAAAAATGATACATTCAAATGCTAACCTCTGGTACCTGTGAATATGACCTTACTTGGAAATAGGGTCTCTGTAGATGTCATCAAGATGAGATCACACTGGTTGGGCCAACATGACAGGTGTCCTTATAAGAAGAGAGATGTCTGCACACAGACATGCAGGGAGAATGTCATATAACAACAGAAGCAGAGATTGTGTTGTTGCATCTACCAGGCAAGGAATGCCAAGGACTGCGGGCAATGATCAAAAGCAAAGAGAGGCAAGGAAGGGTGGATTCTTCTTTAGTGTCTCTAGAGACAGCATGGCCCTGCCAACATCTTGATTTCTTAACCTCCATGTCACTCAACCTAGTGGAGAACCTCCTCATTTGAGTTGGTCTTCCTGCCTCCAGTTTCCCTTGTTCTGACATCATACAGCAATACTCTTTGATTCATCTCTGTACAAGTACTGACATGTCATTTCCTTGCTCAAAAACAAAAACAAAAATAAATAGTACTGACTCCTCTTCATACTGACCCTCCACAGGGTTTCTGAGGCTGTAAATCTTTATGAGAGCTGAAAGCCTCATCGTTCTCCTGTGGAGCAGCTGGTAGTTTCGAACTGCTGATCTTGCGGTTCTCAGCCTGATTTGTAACCACTACACTATCAGAG
>NW_006408596.1:8973821-8994128 GCF_000296735.1 Chrysochloris asiatica
ACAATTAAAAGGGAAGAATATGCTCAACAGTTCTCAAGCTGAAAGAACTGAAGAAAAAAATTCAAGCCTCAACTTGCAATGTTGAAGGGTTCTGTGGCCAAAATTTTGAACAATGTAGAAAGCATCAAAAGAAGATGGAAGGAATACACAGAGTGACTGTACCAGAAAGAGATGGTCGATGTTCAAATATTTCAAAAGACAGAATATGATTAAGAGTCAGTGATACTGAAGTAATGAGTCCAAGTTGCACTGAAGGCACTGACATAGAATAAGGCACAAGGAGTTGATGGAAAACAATTGGAAATCTTTCAACAAACTGAGGCAGCACTGGAGGCACTCACTCATCTATGCCAAGAAATGTGTAAGACAGTTGCCTGGACAACTGATTGGATCAGAGCCATATTTGTGCTCACTGCAAAGAGGTGACCAATCACTGGACAGTATCATTAATATCATATGCAAGTAAAATTTTGCTAAAGGAAATTTTAAAGTGGCTTCAACAGTACATTGACAAGGAACAGTCAGAGGTTCAAGCTGGATTCAGATGAGGATGTGGAATGAGGAATACCCTCGCTGGATCTTGACTGTAAGCAGAGAATACTAGAAATATGTTTACCTGTGCTTTACTGACTATGTGGAGGCTTTTGAGTGTGTGGATCACGACATCATGACAAGCTATGAACAACACTGTGGAGACTGAGTATTCTAGAACACTTAATTGTGCTCACGAGAAACCTGTACATAGTCGTTCAAACAGAACAAGGGGAAAATGAATGGTTTAATATTGGAAAGGTATGTGTCAGGGTTGTATCCTTTTTCCATATTTATTCAATCCGTATGCTGAATAAAGTGTCGGAGAAGCTGGATTATATGAAGAAGAACGTGGCATCAGGATTGGAGGAAAACTCATTTACAACCTATGATATGCAGATGATACAACCTAGCTTGCTGAAAGCAAAAAGGACTTAAAATATTTACTGATGAATACCAAAAACCACAGCCCTCAGTATGGGTTGTACCTCAGTGTAAAGAAAACAAAAATCCTCACCACTGGACCACTAAATAACATCACGATAAATGGAGAAAAGACTGAAGTTGTCAAATACTTCATTGTGCTTGGACCCTTTATCAACCCTTACAGAAACAGCAGTCATGAAATCAGACTACTGATTATATTAGGCAAATCTGTGCACAAGACCTCTTTAAAGTGTTCAAGAGCAAGGATGTCAGTTTGAGGACTAAGGTGCATCTGACCCAAGCCAAAGTATTTTCAGTAGCCTCAAGTGCGTATGAAAGTTGGACAGTGAATAAGGAAGACCATAGAAGAATTGATGCATTTGAATAATGGTGTTGGAGAAAAATATTAAAAGTACCATGGACTGCCAAAAGAACAAACCAATCTGTGTTGGAAGAAGTACAGCCAGAATGCTCCTTAGAAATCAGGATGGCGAGACTTTGTCTCTCATACTTTGGACATATTATCAGGAGGGACAGTCCTTGGAGAAGGATATCAGGCTAGGTAAAGTGGAGGGTCAGCAAAAAAAAAAAAAGGAAGAAGCCCCAGAGATGGATTGGCACCGTGGTAGCACTAACAGGCTCAAGCTTAGCAACGATGGTGAGGAAGGCGCAGGACTGGGCAGTGTTTCATTCTGTTGTGCATAAGGTCCCTATGAGTTGAAACAGACTCAACAGCAAAAACATGTTATGTATATGTGTATATGCATATATCTGTATATATACATATATTTATATATGGGTTGTATCTCAATGTAAAGAAAACCAAAGTCCTCACCAGTGGACCAATAAACAACATCCATATCAATGGAGAAAATATTGAAGTTGCCAAAGACTTTGTATTATCAGGAGTGACCAGTCACTTTGGTAAAGTGGAGGGTAGGAGAAAAAGAAGACGACCCCCAACGAGATGGATTGGCACAGTGCTAGTAGCTGTGGGCACAGGCCTAGCAACAATTGTGAGGTTGGCCCAGGACTGGGCAGTGTTCGTTCTGTTGTGCATAGGGTCTCTTTGAGTTGGTACCAACTTGATGGCACCTAACAACAACAACAACAACGTATATATTTGTTGTGTTAATTGAATCAGTTACAACTCAGAGACTCTATATAGGGTTTCTAAGAGTAGCTGGTGGATTTGAACTACTGACTTTTGGTTATCAGTCCAGTGCTGCTTTTCCTACATAGGTTTGTAAAGCCTTGATGGGTAGGCTATACATGATGGAGACTTTTAAAATTCAAATTTTCTATGAACTATTTGAAGATCCATATGAGTGTGTGTGTGTGTGTGTGTATATATATATATATTTGTTGTTGTTATGTGCTGTGGAGTCGTTTCCGACTCATAGTGACCCTGTACAAGGTTTCCGAGGCTGTAAATCATTACAGGAGCAGAAAGCCTCATCTTTCTCCCATGGAACAGCCGGTAGTTTCCAACTGCTGACCTGTGGTTCACAGCCTAATTCATAACCACTAAACTACCAGAGCTCCTTTATATATATGTTGTTAAGTACTGTCACGTCGGTTCTGACTCATAACAACTCCATATAGGATTTCTGAGGAGCAGCTGGTGAGCTTGAACCACTAACCTTGTGGTTCAAACTGAACTTACAGTCCAGCACATTAACCCACAGTGCCACACCAGGACTCCAGAGACAAAGAGAGAGAGAGAGCACATGTGTGTAGTCAAACCCTGCCAGAAATAGTTCTTGGCTTACCAGGTGAGATTTTTCGTCTACTCACTTAACTTTTGAGTCTCAGTTTCTGCATCTATAAAATGGGGCTAAGACTAGAGTTCCTGTGAGCCTAAAAAGGTGTAAGTATAGTAACCAGTGCATTGATGTGGCTTTATAAGAGACAATGGAAACTTTAATTCTGTAATAATAAGCCTTTCTCTCTCTGCTCTCTCTAAAGTCTTGTTTTGTCCTAGGCTGTGTGTTAATGCTTATCCATGTAGCTATTTTCAAACCTGAAAGACGACCCTCTGAGGTTAGAATGATTATTTTCCTTAGTTTTCTGCACAAGGAAACTGAAGCCCAAAGGTGTTGCCAAGCTGATAAATGGGATAACTTAGTTTCCACTTAGTTCTGACTGACTTCAAAGCTCATATTCTTCCCCACCAACCTGGGAGTTCACATATCACAGTGGCCTGGAGGTCTTGTCAACATGCCAATCCCTGTGACACAGGCTCCGGGTGGTGAAGATGGCTGGATTCCCCCCATTTGCAGAGAGGCTGGGAACATGGCTGCATAGGGAACGACCACACTTTCCTTCATACAGTTAGCTGCAGCCACATGACAAGTTCTCACTAATGGGAATTGGTACAGCAGATGAAGACCTATGTCCAGACACTGGCATGGTGGCATGTCTACAGCATTCGGGTGGTTAAAGTTATTGTCCAGATTAAAGGAAGGGAACATCCATCTCATTTCTCAATGGCAGGAGGTGACACCAAGGTGGTTATGAAATAAATGTGCCTCCTCCACACTCTCCCTTTGACTGGAACCTGGGTATTGTAGGAGCCCACTTTTGACTAAAGAAATGATGAGAAGCTCATAGTGAGTGATACAGTCATACAATGAATGGTGTCTGGGTCTCTGAATGTCTATGCATTGCAGGTATCTATGCCTCTTTAAGGACTCCTGGCATGGAGCTGAAGCATAATACACTGAACTGCAACGTCAGTTGGAACCACAAGGTTGGTGGTACAAACCTACCAGCTGCTCCTTGGAAATGCTATACAGGGTTGCTATGGACCAGGAACAGACTCAATGGCACTTACCAGCAACAACAATGCCTTTCATTTATTTATTTATTTAAAAAAGCTTTTATAGCAAATTGAACAATACTTTACATGGGAGAACATCGGTTCTACACTCATCCTATTGTATTTCGTTTCATTCCAATGATTACAATCCCCTCCATGCATCATCAGTCAGAAGTATTTGCTTCTGTTCCCTCTGTTTTTTATTTTGATGTACACAAAAACATTCAGGAATAAATAATCATGGAAGAAGTACAGCTAGAATGCTCCCTGGAAGTTAGGATGCTGAGACTTTATCTCTCTTTCTTCAGACATATTGTCAGGAGGGACCAGCCCCTTCAGAAGGACATCATGTTTGGTAAAATGGAGGATCGGAAAACAGAGGAAGACCTTCAATGAGATAGATTGGCATACTGCAGCTACGATGGCCTCAAATGTAGCAGTGATTGTGAGGTTGGCACAGAATCAGGCAGTGTGTTGTTCTGTTGCACGTAGGGTCACTGTGAATTGGTACCGACTCGATGGCACCTAACAACAACAACAGGAACAAGTGCCTGTACAGCCAACTACCCCAAACTTCAGTCACTGTCAGCAACAATGGTTTCTTTGACTCATTAATATACAATTTGGGCAGGGATCAGAAGAGCTAACCTTACCTCAGGAGACTCAATTGAGGCTGCAGGATCTGCTTCCAAAATGATTCATTCACATGGTTGGCAAGTCACTGCTGACTCTTAGCTGAGCTCTACGCCAGGACAGATGGCCAGGTCCCTCAGCTCTTTTCCACATGTGCCTCTCCACAGGGTGTTGGACTTCCACACAACATGGGAGCTGAGTTCTATGAGCAATGATTCCACGACACAAGAAGTGGGAGCCTCCAGTCTCTTAAGTCACTTCTACAACATTCTGTTGGTTAAAACCATGGCCTAGAGTCAAGGGGAGAGAGCATCCATTCCATTTCTTAATGGTGACAGTGTAAAGTAATATGTGGCCAACCTTTAATCTGCCACACCACATGAAACAAAGATTTCCACCAATCCAGAACACTGACCTTGGATTGTTCTGTGATAGATACCACATTTTATATTCTAAGCCATTGTTACTATTCTATCTGGTCTCTTGTTACCATGTTGTTATTGTTGCTGTGAGGTGCCGTCAAGTTGACTCTGACTTAAAGGGACTCTTACCACAGAACAAAACAGTGCCCAGTCCTGTGCCACCACCACAACCAGTGCCATGCATGAGCCCATTGTTTTAGCCACTGTGACAATCCATCTCATTGGGGAGCGTCCTCTTTTTCACAGTTGCTCTATTTTACCTAGCATGAAGTCCTTCTCCAGGGACTGGTCCCCTCCTGATTACATGTCTGAAGTACATACAATCCCTTAGTGTTTTATCCTAACTCATACTCTTTATGAGTCAGAATCTTCAGGAATGGGAGCCAGAAGTCTGCATTCTTGTCAGCAGCCTGATGCTATAATGCACACTCAAGGCTGAGGTCCACTCTACCAAGGAGCACAGCCGCTGTACTCAGCATCTCACCTGCCGATACCACTGAGATGGCTGAGCCCTTTTATCTCATTGTGAATCCATAGGATTCACATCCCTAGCATGACTTCACATGGAGATGCTCACTAGGGCAATCCTCAAGCGCTAATTCGTGGCCAAAATCACGGGATTCTGAAGCAAAGGGCAGTGTCTCCTGGTGTCTTTTCTAAGATGTGGCCCCTGTAGAAAATCAGATAAAAGGACTGAATTGTCTCAGAGGTACCGAGAATCAGAAAGGAAAGGTATAACACTGTTGCTTAGCCAAGGGGATATCAAAGGTCATAGGTATAACAATTATTAACAGTGACCCATCTTATGGGAAAGAGGAAAGTGTCTGTGTGATGCTAATATCTTTGTGGTGGTTATGTGCCGTGGAGTCAGTTCTGACTCATAATGATCCTGTGTAGAGTTCCTGAGGCTGTAAAATCTTTGTTGTGGTTGTTGTTAAGTGCCGTCGAGTTGGTGCCAACCCATAGCGACCCTGTACAGGGCTTCCGAGGCTGTAAATCTTTACGGGAGTAGAACACCTCATCTTTCTCCCGCAGAGCAGCTGGTAGTTTTGAACTGCTGACCTTAAGGTTCACAACCAGATTCATGGGAGCAGAAAGCCTCATCTTTTTCCCATGAAGCATCTGATAGATTCGAACTGCTGACCTTGGGGTTAGCAGCCCAGTTCATAATCCACTATACTACCAGAGCTTTACCATTTCTCAATACTCAACACTCACTGTTGTTGCTGTTGCTGAGTGCTGTCAAGTCATCTGATTCATAGCGACCCTGTATAGGGTTTCTGAGGCTATATACAAATCTTTGCGGGAGCCGAAAGTCCCATCTTTTTCACACTGAGTGCCTGGTGGGCTCGAACCAGCCTGTGGCTCACAGTCCATCCTACGAAAGTCCCTTACTCTTACAACACTCTCTTGTTGTTACTAGGTGCTGTCAAGTCGGTTCTGACTCATGGCGACCCTACACAGGGTTTCCAAGGAGCGGTGATGGGTTTGAACCGCCAACCTTGTGGTTAGAAGTCCAGTGCTTATCCTACAACAAAAGGACAGGTTTTAGACAAACATCTGGTTATTCAAGGCTCTTTGCATCTGAGGCTCTTATAAAATCACGTCTCTAATTCAGAAGTCTTCGCTTCTGTTCACTTCCAACTCTGTTTGAATATAAAGATTCCTTGTGGCTAATATTAACTGAGCTCTGGTGTGGCACTGTATGATAAGCACTGAACTGGAAACTACAAGGTCAGCAGTTCAAACCCACCAACCACTCTCAGAAACCCTATACAGGTTTGCTATACAGGTCAACGACACACAACAACAACAACAATAGACTTAACTGGGCAACACTGCTCCAAAGAGAAAATACTGTAAACCTTTCCTCAGGAGATCACTGCAAAGACTGAATAAGAGAGATATTCATGTAATGAATATTCATGAGGAAGATCTATGGACCACATAGTTTAATGTTCTGAATGAAGTTTTTGGGTGCATAGTAAATATAAGTTCCTCTTTCTCCCTAGACATCTTTAGAAATAACTTCTAAATCAGGTTGAGAGCCAAATATGGACCACAGATGTTAGATTTGCTGTATTCAATGACTTTTTAAATTTAAAATTTTAAAACTTTGTTTCAGCATAAAAATCAGGAGTTTTTGCATGAAAATCCAGACTTCTGATTTCTTCTAGAACAGAAGGTCTGGGAATACAGAACCAGAGTTTATCAGCAGAGTTCCTATGGACTTGAGTTTGAGAACACTGAAATGGATGCTCCCATGAACCCCTATGTGCCTCTTAGACATGCTTTCCTGAGCTTTAACTGGTTTGCTTGGTCACAGAGAGTAAACAGAGAAAGAGTTTATTGAAAAGACTGATGTAACCATGAGTCTTGAGGGTAGAAACATTCCCTTTGGTTCTTGGCCAGGTGTCTAGTTGCATGCAAGCACAAAAGACATGATGACAGTATGTTTCTCAACAAGATAATCTTCATTATGGATTCCTCTGTTAATTACCACCCAGCCAGAAAACAGCATCCAGAATCACAGTATGTTACTCATTCAGTGATTGGGTGAAACTATATTAAGGCCGTGATGCTCTAGCCCAAGAGACAGACAGATAAAAGTGAGTGAGTTAACATCATTCATCCTACAAATTGTGGCATAAATATCCCTTCCTCCAGACAGTCTTTCCTAACACCTCTAACGTGGTTAATCAATAACCTGTTCCCATCTAATAATACGTCATAAAGTATGTGTTCTACATCCCAATCTGGTAAGTAGTGTCTGGGATCTTAAACACTTGTGAGTTGCCATGTAAGATACGGCAATTTGTGTCTACTCATCTGGAGCAAAGAGGAAGAATGAACCAAAGACCCAAAGAAGACACTAGTCTACAGGACAAACAGTGTATATTAACCATAGCTTCATCTATCCTGAGACAAGAAGAACTAGATGGTACCCAGCTACCAGAACTGATGGACCCAGATAGAATGAGAGAAAAACAGGGAACAGAATCTCAAATTATGAAAAAGTAAATAAAAGAGAAACACACAATTACTGGACCGGTTGAGACGGAACGTCTTCCTAAGACTATTGCCTTGAAATATTCTTTAAAATGTGAACTACAACTAACCCCTGAGATTACCTTTGAGCTACAGATGACTCACAAAATAAAGACTACGAACCATGAATACGTGTTCCTTTAAAATATACATATATTTATATGAGCCCAATGGTCAACAACTACATTCAAACAAAGATGAGACTATAAGGGAGCAGGGAAACTAGATGAATGGAAACAGACCAATCAGAAGGGAAATCATGAGAATATTCATGCATTGTGAAGAATTTAACCAACGTTCCTGAACCATCTGTGTAAAAGTGGTTGAATGCGAACCTAAATGGTTGTGTCAACCTTCCCTGAAAACACAATAAATTATAATTTAAAAATAAATAACCTGTTGCCATCGAGTTAATGCTAACTCATGGCTTCCATATATACCCTCCTGAACCTTTTCTTAGTCACCTTCCTTAACTATGGCATGTCTTTCTCTATCTCTTCTAAATCCATTGCAACACCTTATTCATTGGTATATCTCCAGTGCCTAACACAGCTCTTGGTACTCAGCTGGCCCTTAAAAATACTCTGGAAAACAGAATAAATGAATGAATGTGAAAGAAGATGTTTGCACAACCAACTGCAATATAACAGGGCAGCATCTATACTCATGGGTCAATCACAGTGCAGTTGTTGTTGTTGTTAGGTGCCATCGAGTGGGTACCGACTCCTAGTGACCCTATGCACAATAGAATGAAACACTGCCTGGTCCTGGAACAACCTTAGAATTATTGCCACGCTTGAGCCCAATGATGCTGCCACTTTGCCAATCCATGTCGCTGGGGGTCTTCTTCTTTTTCTCTGACTCTCTACGTTACCAAACATGTAATCCTTCTCCAGAAACTGGTTCTTCCTGACAATATGTCCAAAGTATGAGAGACAAAGTTTGGCCATCCTGGCGTCCAAGGAGCACTCTGGCTACACATCTTCCAACACAGATCTATCTGTTCTTTTGGTAGCCCATGGCACTTTCAATATTCTCCTCCAACACCATAACTCAAATGCATCAATTCTTCTACAGTCTTTGTTATTCACTGCCCAACTTTCACATGCATATCAGGTCATTGAAAATACCATGGCTTAGGTCAGGTGCACCTTAGTCCTCAAGCTGACATCTCTGCTCTTCAACGCTTTAAAAAGGTCTTGTGCAGCAGATTTGCCTAATGCAATACGTCGTTTGATTTCTTTACTGCTGCTTCCACCCCAAGAAGAATGAAGTCCTTGACAACTTCAATCTTTTCTCCATTGATAAGAATGTTATTTATTAGTTCAGTGGTGAGGATTTTTGTTTTCTTTACATTGAGTTGCAATCCATACTGAAGGCTGTGCTCTTTCATCTTCATCAATTCTGATGCCACTTTTTTCTTCATAGAACCTAGCTTCTTGAATTATTTGCTCAGCATACAGGTTGAATAAGTATGGTGAAAGAATACAACCTTTTCACACACCTTTCTTAATTTAAAACCATTCGGCGTTCCCACGATCTGTTCAAACAACTGACTCTTGGTCCGTGCACAGCATGGAAAGTTAATGATTTAACTATCATTCCTGGATAAAGGGGAGTGCCTTGTATATTAATTGTTGTTGTTGCTGTCATAGCAACCCTAAATAGGGTTTCCAAGGCTGTAAATCTTTACAGGAGCAGAAAGCGTCATCTTTCTTCTGCAGAACAGCTGGTAGCTTTGAACTGCTGACCGTGAGATTAGCAGCCCAATTCATAACCACTGTGCTACCAGAGCTCCTTTGTATATCAATAGCCACAACTAATTGATAGTTCTAATACTTGCAAGCAGATAATTATTTTCCACTAAAGGGACAGTTCTCTCCCCACAAAGAATTCTGCTAAAAAAAATTCCTATGTAAATAAAGGTCCTGGAACACACATGCTGTTGTTAAGTGCTATCCAGTTGGTTGTGAAACCCTATGTTAAGATTTCTGTAGAGTGGCTTGTGGGTTTGAACTGCCGACCTTGGGGTTAACAAGCCAGGGCTTATATTTTACAATGTCACACCAATAAATAATATGACAGTTGTAAGTACTGAAATTTGCAATTTTGCATCTGTTACCATCTCTGCTGTGTCTTTATCTTATAGCATAATATCTGGCACATAGTAGGAACTCAGTGAGTAATGCATAAATCAATTATTTAATTGGTGATGAATTAATGACTTTAATTCAAAAAGAGATGTTGATCTGACCTTTCTAAATGTTGTCTGAACCAACCATAAAATCCCTGAGTGCACTCTGGAGCAATGGGGTCAAGACAGAAGGGTCACTATTCAGCTTGGAGCCCTGAGCTTCTTATCTAGTCTTAAAGAGTCATGCTTGAGGCAACTCTACCGCAAAGGGCACAGTATCTCTGCAGCACAGAAGGCGGACTGCCCCAGATACACCTGGAAAACAGTGAGGCAGTGACCCAGATACAGCTGCAGTTCAGACCTCAACATTCTGGGGTCTATAGGGGCCTGGGGACCTGGCCTGGTATTTCAGGCTTCCTCACAGAAGCTTCTGCTGGGGGCAGGAGAGAGGACAAGAGAAATCTGAGACCCAGAGTCAGACTAAGAGCCAGGACAGAAAAAAATGAGCAAGAGAGACACACAGGGCTGCAGCCAGACTGGGAAGAAAGGAGCCAGAAGACACAGCAAGGCAGAGATCAGAGACATCCACCCAGAGAGATGATACAGTGATGCAGAGAGAGAGAGAGTGTACAAGAGGAGACAGAGAGAGAAGCAGAGAGAAAGAGTTATACCAAAGAAGAACAACATAGAATGACACAGAGAAACTCAGGGAATAAACCTGTTGCTGCAGAGTTCATTTCAAATCAAGGGAATCCCATATGTGTCAAAGTATAGCTGTAGTTGATTCGGGAAAGTAAGTTGCCATGCCTTTCTTTCAAGGCACCCTTTGAACCTCCAATCTTCTGGTTAGCAGCTAAGCATATTAACCATTTGTATCACCCAGGGACTGTCTCATCAATATAGTGAGGTTAATAATTTCAGCTCTGCCTAGCTCATAGGTGCTTTTGGTGATCACATAAGATATAGGATGTATAGTGTAAGCTACAAAGTAATCTAATATTATCATTATTATTATTAAAATATAATTATCATTTATAGGTAATACTCTTCTAGGTTCTGTGATAAACTCCTCACATGCTTCCTTTCATTGACTGCCTCTGACAACTTGATGATAGGGTTATTTAGTCCATTTCACAAATGAGAATGTAATCGGAGGCTCAGAGCGATGAGCTCTTTTATGCAGTGTGCCCAAAGCACGCAAACGGCAGAGCCAGGTCTTTTACTATCTTAGAGCTGAAAGGGACCTTGAAGCTCAATCCTTACAACACCTCCCTCACTGAGGACCATAACATTCCGAGAGATTAGATGTGGGACTAATTTCCTAGAAAGAGTCACTGCTATAAAACAACAACAACAACAACAACAACAAACTACTGCTGTAGAGATGGTTCCAACTCACAAAGAGCCTCAACAGGGCAGAGTTGAAATCTTAGGATTTCTGAGATCACAAATCTTCACAGGTATAGACAGCAGCATCTTTTACCCTCAGAGCAGCTGGTGGGTGTGAGCCACTGACCCTGCAATTAGCAGCCTAACATTTGACTTCAAATTACTCTAAATAACTCATCGTCACAATAGACATGATTGTGTATATAGAAAACACTATTAGATGTATAAAAACTTCTACAACAAGTAAGTGAATTTAGCATAAAAATTATGAAACTGAATTGAAATAAATACAGTCAATACATAAAAAACATAAACTTTGTTTTTGCTTTGTTGTTGTTAGGTGCCACTGAGTCAGATCCAACTCACAGTGACCCTACATATAACAGAACAAAACACTGTCTGGTATCACTAGCAGCAAACAATTGGAAAACAAAACTAGAAAAACAATAGCATTAACAAAAGCCTCAACCAAGAGAAAATCATTAGAGATAAAGTTAGTGAAACAAGTACAAAATATATGTACTAAAAGGTAAACAAAGCTGAGAAACACTGAAGACTTGAATAAATGGGGGGATATACCATGTTCATGGACCAAAACACACACTATTGTAAGATGTTCATTCTCCCTAAATTATTATTTAAAGTCAATAAAATCCCAACTGTAGAAATTAACAAGTTGATTCTAAAATCACGTGAAAAAGTAAACCAAAACGCCCTGGAAAAAGAGTTTATACTATCTGATTATTAGGAAGTTACTAGATTTGCATATTTTAAAAATCTCAATCCCTATTAACACAGCTTACGAAAAAATTCAAAATGAATGATAGATCTAAACATAAAGGTTACAACAATAAACCTTCTAGAAGGAAATGAGAGAGCATCTTGGAGTAATCAAGAATTTTTTTAGGATACAAGAGGATTAACAATAAAATTTCTAAAAATTCATAAATTAGATACCATAAAAATTTTGAACTTAGGCTCATGAAAAAGAAGGAAGTCAATTAAGGAAGTAAAGAACAAGGTCACATATGGGAAAAAATTAGTCACAATACACGTGACTGATACAGTTCTTGTGTCCAGAAAATATAAGTAACTCAATGCGATAGTTAAGGTTTTGGGTCAACTGGATTGGACCAGGATTCCCAGTGGTTTGACAGTTAAGATGAGTTTATCCCCCAAGGTGAGGTTTAATAGAGTATAGTTAACTCCACAGTGATTGGCTATGAGTAAGCATAGTTAACTCTATAATGATTGGCTATGAGCAGCCAATCAATTGAAAGGATGTTTCCTCGTGGGTGTGATCTGTTTCCAATACAGTGGACACTCAGACAAAGCCTACTGTCTCTCTGATGGATCTGGATCTTGTCCCTAGCTCATCCTCCAACCTCCAGTTCTTTGGACTTGAGCCAATAACCTGCTCTGTTATTTGCTTGCCTGTCTGCCAGACCTGTTTTCCTGCCTGTCTCCTGTCAGACCTGACTACATGATTGTCTGTCTGTCTGTCTGTCTGCCTGCTAGATCTGCCTACCTATCTTGGCTCATCTGGCCTGGACTTAGAACTCTCTCACCTCTACAACTGTGAGCCATTTCCTTGAAAAAATGTCTCTGTAAACTTTTACATATATAAGTTTCACTGGTTTTGCTTCTCTAATAAAAGCTGGTCAACCCCATTGCTTAACTCATAGCAATCCCACAAGACAGAATTGTCCAGCGGGTTTCCAAGACTGTGAATCTTTACCAAAACAGTCTGCCACATATTTTCTCCTGCAGATTTGCCAGTGGGTTTCAACAGCCAACCTTTTGGTTAGCAGCCAATTACTAAACCGCAGCACCACAACAGCTCCTTATAATAACCAACTGGTGTTGGTGGAGGTGTGCCATGGAGTCAGTTCCGATTCATAGCAACCCTGCATAGGGTTTCCAAGGCTGGAAATCTTGATGGGACCAGAAAGCCTCATCTTTCTCCTGCAGAACAGCTGGTAGTTCTGAGCTGACCATGAAGTTAGCAGCCCGATTCGTAACCACTATGCTACCAGAGGTCCTTATAATAACCAATTAGCACATGACAATGTGCACAACACCATTTAGTCATTGTTGTTAAGTCCCCTGAAGTCAGTTCTTACTCATAGCAACCTCCAGTACAGGGTATCTGAGGAGCAGCTGGTGGGTTTGAACCACCAACCTTATGGTTCACAATCTAGTACTTATCCTATAGTGCCTCACCAGACTACTGTCATTGTCATTGTTGTGAAGTGCCATCAAGTCATCTCTGATCCATAGTGACCCTGTATAGGGTTTCTGAGGCGTGGTGGTGAGCTTGAACTGTCGACCTTGTGGTTCAAAATGACTTTGCTGTCTAGTGCATTAACCCACAGTGCCACACCAGGAAGGAAATGCAAATTGAAACTTCAATGACAATACAACATACACTCACCAAAAAAAAGAAAAGGAAAAAAACTTTTTTTCACTAACAATATCAAATGTTGGCTAGGATAGGGCGCAATCCAAGTGTCCAGCATTATAAGTCAGAATAAAAAGAACACAATCTTGCTGAAAAAAGGGTCTGGCAGTTTCTTATAAAAATAAACATTTATCTACACTGCAACCCAGGGCAATCTACTCCTAGAAATGTACCCAAGGTGAATGAAAGCATATTCACACAAAGATTTGTGCAAAACTGTTCATAGCAGATGAATTTGTCACAGCCCAAACCTGAAAACAGCCCAAGCGTCTATCATTAGGGGAATGATAAATAAACCATGCCTCAGAAAACGATGTCACAATTCAAAGGCATGTGTTGCTGCTTCATCCAACAAGGTGGACAGTTCCTACCAGCATAACGATGAGTCAGGGCAGACAGAACAGCAGAACTCACACAGTAGGATTCTATTTTCCATGAGGTTCAACAAGAGGCTTAATGAATCAACAGTGACAGAAGAAAGGAGATTTGCTCAACTCTAGGGGTGAGTTAAGGAGTCTTGGGGTAGTGCTATAGGATCAGCACTGGACTGTGAACTACAAAGTTCAAACCCACCAGCTGCTGCTCGAAAACCCTATACAGGGTCGGTATGAGTTGGAACCGACTCAACGGCACTTAACAGTATGTACTATGTCCAATGTTGCAACATGTGATTTGTAGATTTTATCATTCTTAGATGTTCACTTAGAGTCCTGGTGTGGCACTGTGGACTAATGTGTCAGACTGCAAAGTCGTTTGAACTACAAGGTCCGTGGTTCAAGCTTACCAGCTGCTCATTGGAAACCCTATGCAAAGACACTATGGGTCGGAATTGACTCGATGGCACTTAACAACAACAACAGATGTTCACTTTCAGGTGTTCAATGACGAGGTTTATAAAGATACTACTAATAAAAGGTAAAAATAATGGAAACTAAAGAAAAGATACTTGATTTATGAAGGGACCAACTTAGGACAAGTGGTACACGTGAAACCCATGTGTATTTCAGGACCTCCCTGCATTTTGATGTGTGAGGAGGTAAACAGTACAAAGGCATGGCCACAAGTGTTCTCCTTAGAGACGGTCCCCAAACCCACTGCCATGAAGTTCATTCTGAAGCACATCCAGAGGATTTCCAAAGATATACATCTTTACGAAAACAGACAATCTCATCTTTCGACAGATGAGCTCAAACTGCCAAGGTTTTGGTTAGCAGCTGTGTGCTTAGCCACTGCACTACCAGGGGTCCTTATAGAAAAGGCAGAGCAATAACAATGAGATTACTCATTGTCGTTGTTGGTGTTGTTGTTAGGTGCTGTTGAGTCGGTACCAACTCACAGCAATCTTAAATGCAACAGAACACTGCCCAGTCCTGCACCAACCTCACAAACATTACTGTGCTCGAGCCCACTGCTGCTACCACTGTGCCAATTCATCTTGTTGGGGGTCTTCTTCTTTTACACTGACTCTCCACTTTGCCAAGCATGACACCCTTCTCCTGGGACTGAACCCTCCTAATAATATGTCTGAAAGATAAGAGTTGAAGTCTGGCCATTTTGGTTTCTAAGGAGCATTCTGGTTGTATTTCTTCCAGTATAGATTTGTTTGTTCTTTTGGCAGTCTGTGATACTTTAATATTCTCTAACATCATAACTCAAATGCAACAATTCTTCTATGGTCTTTCTTATTCACTGGCCAAATTTCACATGCACATGAGACTACTGAAAATACCAGGGTGTGGGTCAGACACACCTCAATCCTTAAACTGACATCTTTGCCCTTCAACACTTTAATGAGGTCTTGTGGAGATTTGCCTAATACAATACGCCATTTGATTTTTTGACTGCTGCTTCCATGAGAATTGAGGGGTGAGCTGAGTAAAATGAAGTCTTCTACAACTCCAATCTTGTCTCCATTTTTCTTGATGATACTGGTCCAACTGTGAGGATTTTTGCTTTCTTTACATTGAGGTGCTATCCATACTACAGGCTGTGGTCTTTAATCTTCATCAATAAGTATTTAAAAACCTTTCTGGCTTTGCGCAAACAGAGTTGTATAGTCTGTATATCGCAGGTTGTTAATGAGCCTTCCTCTAATCCTGATGCCACATTCTTCTTCATATAATCCAGTTTCTCGAATTATTTGCTCAGCATACAGATTGAATAAGTATAGTGAAAGAATATAACCTGGATGCACACACCTTTCCTAATTTTAAACCATTCTGGGGTGTACAGTCCAGGAAAGACAAAGATGTAATTATGGACCATGGAAGAGGGTTTCCTTCAGGTTAGTGATGTCAAGAGAAGGCTGGGTGTGCTGAAGTCTAGAACAGAATCTGTTCCCTACCTTCTCAAGAATGAGGCATCCAGACATGGAGCATGCAGATGATACACATGTGTGTGTGTGTGTTGGCTCAGCATTCATTCAACACAGAGGAAGATGAGCAGAGGCAGACTAGTTTTTAAGAAAGGATACCAGATATAAGACTAGGCATTGTTTTCTCTAACTGCAGTCTAGGTGTGTTAATGAATGCATTCATCCAACAGTCATTTATTGAGCATCTATTATGAGTCTGCTGTATGCCTTAGACAATTTATCAAAGCCGTTGTGGGGTCAGATTTCTTGGGTTCAGATACTGACCTTACAGTTTACAAGTCTGCAACCGTGGCAAATGACTTGAAACCTCTGGGCCTCCGTTGTCTTATTTGCAAATGAGGCATAATAGGGTGGAGGCATAATAAATGAGACATAATAGGTTTGCTGTGAGATTGCATTATGTATTCATATATGCAAAGAAGGCTTAGGCCAGTGCTTGATACATATAAATGTGAGCTATTTTTGTTGAAGACTCTAACCTCATGAAGGAACCCTGATGCTGTATTGGTTAAGAGTCTGGCTGATAACCGAAAGGTCCATGGTTTAAACCTTTCGGTTGCTTCATGGAAGAAAGATGAGGTTGTCTGCCCCCATAGAGATTACAGCCTTGGAAACCCTATGAGGCAGTTAGCTCCACAGGTCCTCCAGGGTCTCCATGAGTCAGGATCAACTCTACCAAAATGGGTCAACCTCATAAATGGGTCAACCTCATAGACTCCACACACACACACTCACTCACTCACTTGGTGGGTGGGGAGGATAGAGAAGTGACCCCACCACAAAGACGACACAACATTGATTTGATATTTACTGGCTGAGCGCCTACTGCATGCCAGGTTCTGAGGCACAGATGTGTGTGATGCGTTCTCTAGGGAAAGCTAGGAGCCAGTGCGGCTGGGCTGGATTCCGTGAGGAGGAAAGTGACAGAAGACGCATTTGGAGAGGGAAGCAGGACTTGTAGGCTGAGCCTTGTAGGAGAGCCTTACTGCTGTGGTCTGTCTCATTCCAGAAGGCAGACCTGTCCAAGACCCCAATACAACACACCAAAGGCATCTTCCCAACATATGCAGGCTTGCCAGTGCATGGGTGGGACACCACAGTCTAATCTAAGGTTTTAGTTGTTTAATTAATAGACTTCATTGTTAGAGGGAGGAGCTATAGTACAGAGAAAGGTTGGCAATTTGAACCCAGCAGCCGTTCCATGGAGGCAATCTGCTTTGAGTCCTGAGCGGCAGTTCTACTCACTGCGTCGAGTTGCTATGATCTGGAATTGACTCAACACCAGCAGGTTTGAGTTTTGTTTCTGTTGTGTGGTTTTAAAAAGAATTTCAGGGTTGCAGAAAAATGACCAGAAACTCCTCTGCACAGTGTCTCCTAGTCTGAACGTCTGCTATACATTTGTTAAAATTGCTGGGCCAAGACTGATACACTGTTATTCAGGAACACTTTAACAGGATTTCATGTTGTAATACTCTGTGTTGTTTCCTTACTGTTGTTACTGCTGTTGTGGTGGACAACATTTCAGCAGACTGGGTGTGAAGCCGTAGCTCACGGTGGTTTCAAACTGTGAGTTTTCACCCATTCATAGTATCATGAAATGAATGGGATGGCTTGCAATGAGCATTTCTCATAGAAGGGAATGGAGTGAAAAAGACCAATGTGTGTGTGAGCATGGGACCGCCTGTGTATATACCATGGACTGGTTGTGATGGAGGCTGATACCAGAGTATATGAACCAGTCTGGCTCTGGTCCACTGCTCATCCTCACCACCGCTCCCCTCTGCACACACCCCACCTGTGTACCTTGGCTGTCGACTTGTAGGTAGCCTCCTGAGCTGTCAACAATTTAATTGATCCTATAGACGAACTCCCTGCAGCTATGAAACAACAACAAAAAAATGTCCTCTGTGTTAATTGAGACTTGAGTTTAAGCAAGGCAGGATGCCCAGGTGTGTGCTTTCAGCCTAATGGATGTTTTTTTCTGCTTGGTTTACTCACCACAACCAAAGTCCCTCTGAGTCATGAGACACCAGTCAGGTAGGGACAGGTGGCACCCTCTCAGCAAACGTGCCAGGCCTCTTGCAAGTGGAGTTATTGGAGCCTGCATGGCAAATTCCCAGCCATGTAATTCTGGCAGGTGTCTCACTCCTTGGGGTCTCAGTTTTGTTGTCTGCAAAATGGGGTTGATGAGGGTAGCCACCTCATTGTTGTTGTTGTTTTGTGTGTTGTCAAGTGCCTTTGAGTCAGTTCCAACCAATAGCAATCCTGCATAGGGTTTCCAAGGAGCAACTGTGGATTTGAACTGCCAACCTTGTGGTCCAAACCAACCTTGTGATCCAGTACTTATCCTACAGTGCCACACCAGGACTCCTACCCAGTACATGTTGTTGTTGTTAAGTGCCGTCAAGTTGGTTCTGACCCATAGTGACCCTGTATAGGGTTTCTGAAGAGCAGCTAGTGAATTTGGACTTTATTAACTGTTGTACCTGCCTCACAGGACTCATAATTCTAAGGAATAACTGGTGGGTTTGAAATGTATGGACTGTCATACCTACCTCATAGGGTCGTAATAACTACAGTTTATACAGTTCAAAGCCACCAGCTGCTTCCCGGAAGCCCTATACTGCCTGGTCCAGGGCCAATCTTAAAATTGTTGCTGTGCTTGAGGCCATCGATGCTGCCACTTGGCCAATCCATCTCACTGGGGGTCTTCCTCTTTTTCTCTGACCCTCTACCTTACCATACATGACATCTTTCTTCAGCGACTGGTCCCTCCTGACAATATGTCCGAAGTATGAGAGATGAAGTTCGGCCATCTTGGCCTCCAAGGAGCACTCTGGCTGCACTTTTTCCAATACAGATCTGTTGGTTCTTTTGGTAGCTCATGGCACTTTCAATGTTCTCCTCCAACACCATATCTCAAAAACATCAATTATTCTATGGTCTTCCTTATTTACTGTCCAACTTTCGCACACATATGAGGTTACTGAAAATACCATGGCTTGTGATATACATACATACATACATATATACTTGTTGTTTTTAAGTGCCAAGTGCCATCAAGTCAACCTTGCGGTTCACACTGACTTTGCAGCCCAGTGCACTAACCCACAGTACTATACATATATATATGTATATGTATACGTGTGTGTGTGTGTGTGTGTGACTCCACCACTAGTCTGTCAGTTTGTTGTACTATAGTGCCTGGATTGTTGCTGTGGTTCAGGAAGCTATACCACCAGAATTTTGAATATGAGCAGAGAAAAACACAGTGGATAAGTTTCAGATGAGCTTTCAGACAAGGAGAGACTAGGAAGAAGGAGAGACGAACTACCTTAGAATATTTAGGCACAGAAAACCTTATGACTAGCAGTGGGACACCGTCAGCACCAGATTATTGAAGACCAAACCATGATGAAGAGCACCAGAATATTGTCAGATACAGTGCTAGGAGATGAGTCGCTCAATTTGGAAGGAACTCAAAATGTGACTGGAAAAGAGATGCCTCTTCAAAGTAGAGTTGACTGTGATGATGTGAATGGAGTAAAGCCCTTGAGACCTTCATAAAATGAAGAGAGCTAGCTGTAAAAATTCATTGAAAAATTTAATTAATAATCGGGTATGAAATATGAATCTAGGAAAATTGAAAATTGTCACAAATGAAATGGAATGTATAAACATAGATATCCTAGGCATTAGTGAGCTGAATGGACTGGTATTGGCCATTTTGAATCTGACAATCACATGGTTTACTATGCCGGGAATGAAAAATTGAAAAGGAAAGGTATCACATATTCACTGCGCAAAAGAACATATCAAGATCAGTCATAAGGCACAACGCTGTCTCTGATAGGATAATATCCATCCACATAGAAGGAAGACCAGTTAATACTCAAATTTATGCATCCAACGCTAAAGCCAGTGATGAAGAAACTGAAGACTTCTACCAACTTCTTCAGCCTGAAACTGATCAAACATGCAAACAAGATGCATTGACCATTCAGAACTTGACTAGAAGAATATAAAGAAATTTGATAAAGGAAACAAGTGTAAATTGCTACAATTCAA
>NW_006408596.1:9001018-9012513 GCF_000296735.1 Chrysochloris asiatica
GAGGCTTGAATTTTTTCTTCAGTTCCCCCAGCTTGAGAAATACTGACCGTGTTCTTCCCTTTTGGGAAGCATAGTGTTTACAAATTAGGCTGCTAACCTAAAGCTCAGCAGTTGCAAACTACCAGCTGTTCGATATGAGAAAGACGAGGCTTTCTGTTCCTGTAAAGATTTACAGCCTTTGAAATCCTATAAAGGATCACTATGAATCGACATCAACTCCACAGCACACCACCACCACCATACACACACACATACACAGGGGGGCTTCAAAAGGGGAATGGGAAAAATCCAATATCTTTGACTACCATTTTCCATGGGCTTTCTGAAGCCCTTTAGTATATGTTATTGTTAAGCACCATGCATTGGTTCTGACCCTTAGTGACCCTGTATAGAGTTTCCGAGGCTGTAAATCTTTATGGGAGCAGAAATCCTCATCTTTCTCCCTAGGAAATGCTGGTAGTTATCAAAATGCTGACATTGAGGTTAGCAGCCCAACTCGTACCGACTATGCTACCAGAGACACACACACACACACACACACACACACACACACACACAAAGGGGTAAGTAAAAAAAATGTTCTTACAAAATCATAGAAATGTTTATTAAGCAAAACTATCAAAATGTGAGGATATTGCTTCTTTATATATTCTCCATCTAAGTCTATACGTTTCCCTCTCTCTAACCTTTCTCTGAAGAATTCTGTGCTCTTCAATTTATACCATGTGAAAATGGCAGTTTGGGTATAATTTGCTGTTGTTAAGTGAGTCAAGTCAATTTTGACTCAGTTCGAGTCCGTTTCCGAGGAGCAGCTGGTGGGTTTGAACTGCCAACCTCATGGTTAGCAGTCTAGTACTGATCCTACAGTACCATACCTGTTGCTGTTTTTGTTGTTAAGTGCTGTTAAGTCAGTTCCAACTCATAGTGACCCTGTATAGGGTTTACAAGTGGCTGGTGAGTTCGAACTGCTGACCTTTCAGTTCAAATGGGCCTCCAGGTCCAGTGCTTACCCTACAGCTCCACAGGAGGAGACGCTCAAATTGTGTACCTTGAAATTGTTGAGTTTGGGGAGCAAAAAGAAATCTGAAGGGGCAAGATCAGGGTTTGGGGTAAATTTTCCCAATGAAATTCTGATAGGACAGCTCTTGCTACCCTGGTAGAATGAGGATAACCTTAGTGGAAATTGGTTCTGAACAGACTAGGAAATGGACAGAGTATAGGTCAGGTTCATCATGAAGATGTATCTTCTGTCACTGTAGCTGTTCCAGTCTGCTTGTCCTTTCTAGTGGGAATGTCTCACCTCACAAGGTTGTGGATGGGACTCAGGATTCCACCTAAGGTCCTATACTCTGTAAAGGCTTTGCATGAGGCCTATTTCACTGGGCAAGTTGTAGAACCCCTTTTAGGTATTCCAGTCAGTTATAGGCTGAAGGCAGGCTTACAAGTTTTCTCTAAGCATGTTTCCCAACATTCCTTTCTATCCCACTCAAGTGTCTATTTTACAATAGTAGGCAAGGGAAACTAATATTCATAAGGCAGTCAAGGATTTTAGTATTATTTACCCTCTTCAAGCTATACCTAGATCCCTGTATCCCGTTCTGCCTCTTCTTTCTGTCTCAGTAGACCCTGTCTCTGTCTTTGACCCTGTCTCTTGCCTTCACCCTGGCCCATGCATTTCCTTCTGCCATCATTTCTTACAACTCTAGTCCCTAGTGGCTCCCTAGTGCAGCAATGGTACTACCAGTCACTAAGCACTCCTTGGAAACCCTATACAGGGGCGCCAGGAGTCTCAACTAACTCAGTGGCACTTAATAACACTTTAGAATCTATGTCACCCAGTGACTCCACATCTGCGTCCTTTTCTTGGTGCCAATCATGAGTCCCATTGTTATAGACTACCATGTTACTCTTGTCTAAACCACACCAACATGGTCCAAGATAAAGCAGTTGGCCCGAATCGAGGGCTCCGTCTCAACTCCCTTGTTGCTTAACCTTCTATGGCTAAAGGCCCCCCCTTAGCACTGATAGAGGCTCCAGTCCTAGAGACCAGACTCTGAACATACCTCCTTGCCCTCTGGCTTCCAGATGACCAATGAGAAGCAGCAGAAAGAAGACAGATGGGCAATGAGGAAGAAAACATCTCTTCCCTTTGTACCTTCCCTGCCAGGCCAAAGTTGGCTCATGGATCCTGTACAGTGAGTTTTCTTCCTCAGTCCCAGGATTCCATAACTTCCGCTCCCCTTCTTGCCCCTTCAAATACGGTGTGTCAACAACTGCCCTTGAATGCCAGCCCCTCAGTGTGTCACCATCCATAGTGGCCTCCTTAAGCCAGTCTTGTCCTGCAAGTCCCTAGAAAAACTTCCCGTAATGATTCCTTTTCTGTGTGCCATCTGTTTCCTGCTGGGACCTTGATGGACACAGTGAACAGTGACCCTCTTGCTGGCCCCCACTTGCCACCCTCTTCTCAGTGGTGGCAGCCAACTGCTGGAATCTGCTCCCAAATTCTAGCAATCAGCAGCCACGTCAACCAAGCACTGAGAACTTTTGCTAACGCTCTGGGGTCTGTGGGGAACATGTGTGCGAAGGTGAAGAAGGCAAAAACTTCAGGGGGGATGCAGCCGAGGTGCAGGGCATGGAAGGTGGAGTGAGGAGAGGAAATCGGCTCACTAGCCCTCCTCGGAGGAAGACTGCAGAACAGTCACTGGTGGTTTCAGAGAAGGGGACGACCCCGGGGTGCCTATAGCACATAACGGAGGATTCCAGAACTAAAGACAAGGGCTGTGGGGATGGAAACCAGACATCCCAAGGTAATCTTTCAAAAGTTCTTGTGCTGCAAATAGAGAATGTATTCCTGTTCTTGTTAGGGGTCCTCGAGTCAAAGCCCACTCACAGAGACTCTGTGTGGCAGGGTAAAAGTGTTCCACAGGTTTTCCTAGGCTGTAAATTTTATAGGGGAAGACCCTCCATGTGAGGGACCCACCCAGTGGCCGCAACACTGGGCTCAAGCATAACAAAACTGCAGGAAGGCGCAGGGCCAGGCAGAGTTTCGTCCTTTTACACACAGGGTCGTTATGAGTTGGGACTCATTTGATAGAACCTAACAATAGCAATCTTTACCAGAGTGGATTGCCAGCTCTTTCTTCCGTGGGACCACTGATTGGGCTTGAACTTCCAACCTTTCAGTCAGCAGCTGAGCACTTAACTATTGTGCCAACTAGGCTCCTTACACGGGGACTCTTTGTTGTTGCTATTAAGTGCTGTCATGTCAGTTTTGCCTCACAGTGACTCTGTATATGATTTCTGAGGAGTCAGTGGGTTTGACCTGCCAACCTTGTGTTTAGCCATCCAATGCGTATCCTACAGCACCACATCAGGACTCCAAATAGCAGCTCTAAAGGTGCCAAGATGCAGGTAAAGTTCATGCAATGTTTCACAGAGGTGCAGTGAACGGCAAGAATTGGGCGCTGGAGTGTAGTCCATGTGGAAAGCTTTGAGAGGTCTAATCTGCTTGAATAAGCTGCTCCCTTCCCACCTCAAACCCCTTCTCTATGTCACCCCATGTATGATGACAATTCATGTGTTTCAGGTCCCCCAGGACCTACTTCGCCTATATATTTTTTGAGAAACCAGCAGGCCCAAGCTCAGTGAACGTGATTTGGGCAGATTGCCTGCAGCTAATTAGCATACCCCACCCCCTGGGTACAACAGTGAGTTCAGGGATGGGATACCTGCAGCCAAGAAACATTGATGGGACATTGAGCGTATTTGCGGAGGCTCTTGAAAAAGCAAAGCTACTCTCTTCCACCAGGGGTACCAGACAATGGGGGTGAGAGGATACAGCAGCCATTTTATGGCTGCACCCAAGGTGACACTGGACCCAAGGAACAATCTGGAACCCTGGAGACATCAGCTATGCTGCTAGAATAAACCCAGCCTTCAACCTGATCCACTTCTGGACTTCCTAGCTACCAAGAAGATAAACGCTCTTTGTTGATGTGTGTCTTGGAGTCAACTCTGACTCACAGTGACCATGTAGGAGAGAGTAGAGTTTCCAAGGCTGTGACTCTTTACAGGAACAGATTGGCACATCTTTCTCTCATGGAACACCTAGTGGATTTGAACCTTTCAATTAGCTGCTGAGCACAAGGGCAGCATGAGTTGATTTCTATAATATTTGTAACATGAAGAGTCCTCACCAATGCATCATCCCACCTTCAGATCCAGGTCTTCCCCAGTCTGCCTGGACCCTGTGCTCAGCATACTTCTCCCTCAGCCCCAATGCTTCCAACTTGTGCTTGGTTAGGGCTCCTTCCAAAGACTTGGGTACTGTTGCACTCTGTGATGTTATTAGCTCAAATCATGACCAGCTCCCACCTCTTCATTGGTTTAAACCCTTCATTGTGAAATAACTAGTACTTTTCCATCTCTGCCCCTTTTATTTATGGTCCTCATGGACAGGATGTCTGGAGAAATGGAGCAGACTTCAGGGGACATGCACTGGGTTGGGAGGTGGTTAAGCTATATTCCAATCCTGTTTCTGACTTTTATCTACTGTGTGATTTAGGCGAAATAACAAGCCCTTCCAGTATTCTAACACAAAAAATGTGAGCTGGAGCCAGATTTGGAGAGTTTTAATCACATTGTGCACTAGACTGCTATCCACAAGGTCGTTGGTTGAAACTTACCAGCTGCTCCTTGGAAACCCTATACAAGGTTGCTATGGGTCTAAAACAACTGCACAGCACTTAACGAACAACAGCAACAATTAGGTTCTTTGAGATCCTAGGGTTCTAAGTGGCTGTCAAGAAGACAAAGTAAAGTATTATAATGAAGAAACCACTGAGGTGATGGTGCAGTGGGTGACATGTGTGGAAATAAACAGGGACATCCTCGACTCTGACTCCAAAGTGATTCAGAAGCATCAGACTCTGAATATAAAGAACTTTTAGGAACACATTACCAATTTATTTTGCTCATATATTCCTTTTTATAAGTGTATATGTAAGAATAATAGGTGATAAAATCCTTGAGCAAATAAGTCTAAAAAAAAAATCTCTTCAAATAAAGTATAAACTGAAAATTATGAGTGATGAGAGAAAGCCTGGTGCCACATTTTAAAAGTGAGTGTTTTTCTTTTCTTTGTTGTTGTTGTTGCGGTTATTAGGTGCCATCGAGTCAGTACAGACTCATAGCAACCCTATGCACAACAGAAGGAAACACTGCCTAGTTTGTGAGCAACCTCACAATTGTTGCTATATATGAGTCCATTGTTACTGCCACTGCATAAATCCATCTCGTTGGGAGTCTTCCTCTTTTTCTCCAACCCTCCACTTTGTCAAGCATGATGTCCTTCTCCAGGGACTGGTCCCTCCTGATAACATGTCTGAAGTATGACAGACGAAATCTAGTCATCTGGCTTCTAAGGAGCATTCTGACTGTATTTCTTCCAACACAGATTGGTTCATTCTTCTGGTAGTCAATGGCACTTTCAATATTCTTCATCAGTACTATAATTCAAATGTGTCGATTGTTCTTAGATCTTCCTTCTTCATTGTGTAACTGTCACATGTGTATGAGATCATTGAAAATACATGACTTGGATCAGGTCCACCTCAGTCCTCAAACTATTATCTTTGCACTTGAACACTTTAAAGAAGTCTTGCGTAGCAGATTTGCCTAAAGCAATACATTGTTTGATTTCTTGACTGCTACTTCCATAAGTGTTGACTGTGGATCCAAGCAAAATGAAATCTGACAACTTCAATCTTTAATGAGTCTTCCTCCAATCCTGATGCCCTTATTCTTCCTATAATCCAGCATCTAGGATTATTTACTCAGCATACAAATTGAAACACGTTAATGGTGAAAGAATACAATCCTGGTGCACACCTTTTCTGATTTAAAACCATTCAGTATCCCGTTGTTCTGTTCTAATGACTGCCTCTTGATGTATGTACAGGTTCCTCGTGTGCACAGTTAAGTGTTCTGGAATACTCATTCTTCACAATGTTAACCATAATTTTTCATGATCTCCACAACACATAACCGCCACCACCACATAGTCAAAATCCTTTGAATAGTCAATAAAAGCACTGGTAAGAATCTTTCTGATATTCTCTGCTTTCAACTAAGATCCAAGTGATGTCAGCAATGATATCACGTATTCCATGTCCTCGTCTGAATCAGGGTTCAATTTCTGGTAGTTCCCTGTCAATGTACTGTTGCAATTGTTTTTGAATTCTCTTCAACAAAATCTTACTTGTATGTGATATTAATGATATTGTTTGATAGTGTCCACATTCCACTGGGTCACCACTCTCTGAAACGGGCAAAAATAAAGACCTTTTCTAAACAAAGCCTGGCATTCCCCATATTCTTTTTCCTGCTATGTGGTTGTTGGTGGTTGTCACGTCAATTCGGAATCACAGTAACTCCAGGAGACAGAGGAGCATGACCCATAGGGTTTTCTTTCTGTAATCTTTACAGAAGCAAATTTCCAGCTCTTTCTCCTGAAGAG
The DNA here is from genome assembly GCF_000296735.1 of Chrysochloris asiatica. Taxonomy (NCBI): domain Eukaryota; kingdom Metazoa; phylum Chordata; class Mammalia; order Afrosoricida; family Chrysochloridae; genus Chrysochloris; species Chrysochloris asiatica. The sequence goes on from NW_006408596.1 coordinate 9,007,536, forward strand.
CCATTGGATGGGTTAGAACCACTGATCTTTTGCTTAACAACCAGGTACTTAACCATTGGACCACCATAACTCCATCCCTGTACTGTTGCTGTTGATAAGTTCTGTTAAGTCAGTTTCGACTCATGGTCACCCATGAGTGTTTCCGAAGAGCAGCTGATAAGTTTGCATCATCGGTTTTGTAGTTCAAACTGACCTTTCAGTCCTGTGCTTACCCTACAGTGCCACACCAGGACTTGTGCATTAAAGATCATGAAAACATGTCAGGATGGAGCCTCCACCAGTCTGCTTCCCTGAGCAAACAGGATGTGTGTACACCCCCTGTCACTATGCCTGGATCTCCCCAAATGAGAGAGTTTTGGTATGTTAACATTCTGAAAGTTGGGGTTATCTGTTACTATAGCAACACGTAGCCTATGTTGGCAAATACAGGCCTTTAGCAGTCTGACTTAGTAAAACTATCATTCACTGAGCTCCCTCTGTGGTAATAAGGGCTAAAGACTTTACATATTTCAACTCATTAAACCCTGACCACAACCATACACAGAAACACCCATTGAGAGGGGAGGAAAGTGGGGTCCCAGGTCACATAGCCAATGAACCGCACAGACTGAATGCAAACCCAGGCGAACAATATGAACTCTCCACCATGAATGGGAATAGAACCCAGAAGGTCTATTCTGCTGCCGTGTTCTGTTTGCAGCAGCCCATAAGCAATGATCTAGACATCCCTTCCCAAGTTCACGTCCACTAATGTCATACTGGTAGCTTGGCAATGGATGTGGTGGGAATATTTACACCATGGAAACTGGCAGACACTACAGATGTGTCTTGTTTTCTTATTTAACTTTAAAATCATTTTACCATTATACTGAGTGGACTTATATTATCAAAACCAGCCAGGCTGAGTTCAAATCCAGTACAGTTGCTCAGGGAAACTCCCAGGAGCTGATCTGGTACCTCTTGGGAGTCCTGAAAGTGCTTTTAAGTAAGTAGAAATTGGCTTCATGAAGACTAGCACCAAGTCGTGAAATCACCAGGTGTGACTTGGCAGGGTGACTAGAATCTAGGCAGCAAGAGAAAGAAAAACTCCAGTGAGGATGAGACAGACTTGCAGTTAGGCGAGCAGTCTTTAGTCTGTGCAGCGCACATTTTGTTAAACCTGCATAATTCATGAAACACAAGAACGTCCCCAGGACCACTGAAGTTCAGGGCAGAAGACCAAGCACACAGGACCAACTTTGGGGTAAAACAAGTGGGTAGGGGTTGGCTGTAGGCACTGACCTACATTCTTCTGTGCACGGTAGCAGTTACCCCAGATGGGCTGCAGCCACAATCTCATTTTCCTGGGATGAGGGTGAGGGGTGGCTATGGAGCTTAGAACCACAAGGATATTTACAGTGTTCAGAACTGTTAAATGTTACCATTTGAGTTCTGGTGGCTACTCTCGAATACAGAAGCCGCTGTGTTCATCTTGGGGTGACAGTGATATTAACTGTGCCACTTGAAGACAACGTGACTTTGGACAAGGACCTCTCTTCTCTAAGCCCTAGTTTGCTCTTCTCACAAATGGGACTGAAAACAGCTTCTAACTCCAATCTCTGCACTGCACAGGACCTGGCTCAGTGAGTACTATGGTGGATAAGCAATAGACTGCTCACCTCAAGGTTGACAGTTCAAACCCACCAGCTGCTCCTGAGAAATCCTATACAGGATCTGTATGAATTGGACCAACTCAACAACCCTCAACAACAATATCAATACTTCTTATGGGAAAAAGACAACGCTGTCTGTGCATACACATATTTAGTTTCAAAAACCCAGAAGCATTTTTACTCTTTCCTGTAAGCTTGCTGTGAGTTGGAATCGACTAGATGGCAACAAGTTTGGTTTGGTTTGGGCGGTGGTGGTGATGTGCCGTGGAGCCGGTTATGACTCGAAGCGACCCTGCACAGGCTGTAAATCTTTACAGGAACAGAAAGCCTCATTGTTCTTCCACGGAACAGCTGGCAGTTTCGAACATAGTGCCAAACACAATTCTGAAAGCTTCACTTAAAATACAGTATGTAAACCTCTTAGTAAACATACGAGGTACGTACTTTTGTTGTTATCATTTTCTAGAAGAGAAAACTAAGGCAAGAGAGGAAACATCATTTGTCCAAACTCCTACAGTAAGTGGTGAAGCCAGCCAGCCAGGTCGGCAGGTCAAACCCACCAGCCGCTCCTTGGAAACCCTACACAGGTTCGCTATGAGTCAGAGTCATAACAACAACATAATATAACAACAACAAAGTACCACCAGTTTACAATCCTTCTCTTTCATGACCAGCGACACAACTCTGAGAGTTAGGCACTATGGATTCCATTTTAAAGATGAGAAAACTGAGGCTAACAGCATTAAATTAGCTACCCTCAAGTCACCAAGAAAGCAAGCAGCAAAATGGGAATTCTAGCCTAGGTCTTACTTTATCCAACTACCCTTCATTCCCAGAAATAAAAGCAGCCACCATTATTAAGGCTAATTACTGCGTACTTGGGGTCAGTGGTGGTACAATGGTAGAATTCTCACCTCATATATGGGAGATTAGGAGTCCTGGTGTGGCACTGTGGGTTACTGCACCAGACTGAAAAGTTGGCGGTTCAAGCTTACCAGCTGCTCCTCAGAAACCCTATACAGGGTGGCTATGGGTTGGAACCAACTCAACAGCACTTCACATATGGCAGATATGAGTCAGGCTCCTAGACAATATCCCTCACACACAGCCACCACTCAACTGCCAGCGGAAGCTTACATGTTGTTAGGATGCTGAACAGCTTTCAGAAGAATTTCCAGATTAAGAGTAGGAAGAAAGGCCTGGCTACTGACTTCCAAAAATGAGCCACTAGAAACTTTATGGATTATAATGTGGGTGGCAGAGGACAAGGCAGAGTTTCATTTCACTGTACAACATGGGGTTATCATGAGTCAGGGCAGTTAGCAACAACATTTATTTGGTACTTAAGATGTATTAAGATGTGATGCTAAGTACTTCACACACATACTCTTACGTAACTAACAGAATCCCATGAGGTAGAAACTTATCCCCATTAGACAGAGTAGGAAACTGAGGCACACAGAGGCTGAGACTTGGTCAAAGCTCCTTTTTGTTGCCAGTGTCTGAGTAGATTTTCAAGGGAAACTAGACAAGCAGACACCACAAGAGCTGGGAATAGAAGGAAAGATCATCTGGGAGGGGACAGTGTTGGGATTAAAGATGGCGGACAGACATCTAGACCAATGGGCAGTGCTGTCCCTCCCACAGAACGAGTCCCAGGACCACCACAGGTATACACCTTAGAGCTGCCCATTAAAGCTGAACTAGAAAAAGCCCCCCTCCTACCCTGTCTCCTTGGAGACAGAACATCTCCAGCTCCTATCTCCCTACACACCAGAGAGGGCAGTGCAGGGGACCTTTCTGAGCTGGAGAGATTCCTAAGATGACAGGGCAGGTCAGGGGGGCTGAGGACTGGGTGGATTTGCTGGCAGAGACAAGCGCTCAGCTGCATTAACTCCACCCACACCCAGTGAGGGCAGCAGGCTGGTGCAGAGGGAGGGCCACCAGGGAGGGAGTTACCTCTCTCCTGTCCCTGCCAGCCTGAATTCCAGTGTCTGCAAAGGTTTACCTTGCAGGGCGCTCACTCTCTGAACCTCTGGACGTGGGGAGCCAGCTGCGTCTCTCCCCAGTTTGACCAGCAGCTGTAGAGTGGATTCTGGCTCATGAGGACCCACATGTGTCAGTAGAACTGGGTTCCCTAGGCTTTTCACAGGAACACTGATCCTCCAGAAGCACACTGCCAGGTCGTTCTTCACAGGGTGGTTTCAAAGTGTCAAATTTTTGGTCCATAGTAAAATCCTTAACTCGGTGACACCAGGGACTCTATGCTTACACACCCCTGCGGCTTCCTGGGGCTTTGCCTGGTGTGTGACCTACAGGACCCTGGTCGGTCAGTGCCTGCTGACCATTCCAGTGTCCTCTTACACTTGTTCCTTTGTTCAATGCCACATTCTAGAAACTACACCATCAGATGGCCCCATGCCAGCCCCAGCCTGTCCCTCCACTCCTAGCTTTTGTTCTGTCACGGAGGCTTACGTTTTGAGAGGATGCTCAATAGGTTTCAGCAGGACTTCTAGACTAAGACAGACTAAGAAGAAAGGCCTGGCTATTTACTTTGCAATTCAGCCAAGAAAATTTCCATGGGTCACAAACGTACCCCCATCAACCTAGAACATTCTTTCCTTGCCTCCTCTCATCCTTTAAGATTCTCAGCAGACTTTCCAACTCAAATTTGGATTAAGTGTCCACTCCTGTTTGTTCCAGTAACATGATTTTTATCATTGACTAAGGAACCCTGGTGTGGCGCTGTGGGCTAATGCGTCAGACTGCAAAGTCATTTGAACTGCAAGGTCGGTGGTTCAATCTCACCAGCTGCTCCTTGGGAACCCTACACAGGGTCGCTATGGGTCAGAATTGACTCAATGGCAATTAACATCAACAATAAAAGAGCCCTGGGGGCACTGTGGGATAGGCACTGGACTGCTAACCACAAGGTCAGCAGTACAGACCCATCAGTCACTCTGAGGGAGAAAAATAAAACTGCCTGCTCCTGTAAATATTTACAGTCTTGGAAACCCTATACAGGGTTGCTATGGGTGGAAATCAATTCAATGGCAGTGCGGTGTTTTGTTTTGTTTGTCACTGACTAGAAAACTGGAGGTCTGCTCCCCTAACAATTATGGCCAAGAAAGCCCCAGTGGCAGTTCCATGGAGTCACAATGAGTTAGAACCAACTCAGTGCTACCCAACCACAGTATCAACAACATCAACTCAGTGCTACCCAATCACGGTATCAACAACCATCAACTCAGCACTACCCAACCACAGTATCAACAAACATCAACTCAGCGCTACCCAACCACAGTATCAACAAACATCAACTCAGC
>NW_006408596.1:9012639-9016260 GCF_000296735.1 Chrysochloris asiatica
CTCAGCGCTACCCAACCACAGTATCAACAAACATCAACTCAGTGCTACCCAACCACAGTATCATCAACTCAGCGCTACCCAACCACAGTATCAACCACCAAGCATCAGTGATTGGCTGAAAACCCTACCATTCCTCCCCCCTCCTCACAACACACACACACACACACACAAAACCCTATCCAGCAATAAGATATTGAGATACATAAGGCTTATATGTTTTAAAACTAGAGGTGCTAGTTATGAGCCACTGAGTTGGTTCCGATTCATAGTGACCCTACATAGGGTCTACAAGGCTGTACATCTTTATGGGAGCAGAAAGCTTTCTCTTTCTTCTGCAGAGCAACTGATAGATTCAAACTGCTGACCTTGCAGTTAGCCACCCAGCTCATCATCCACTAAGCTACCAGGGTTCCTTTTAAAACTAGAAGAGTGCACCAAAACAACAGGAACCACTTAGAGTCCAGCTGATGCCAGCTCCTGACAATCCCGTGTGCACAGAGTCGAGTTGATTTGGCCCATAGTGTTTTCAAGGCTGTGCCCTTTAGGAAGCAGATTGCCAGGACTTTATTCTGAGGCACCGCTGGGTAAGTTTGGATGAGAACTTTCAACTGATTCATTTAAATCTCCCAGTGAGGATTTTGTTATTGACTCTGATTCCACCTATCTGGGGTAGAAAGACAAATTCCCAGCAGGGGGTTGAACCTGAAGCCCTGGTTTGAACCAATAACCTTGTCAGTCGGCAGCAGAGAGCTTTTAGCCATTTGCATTGCCCAGTGACTTCAAGGGGAGTGTAGGGTACCTCCAATATTGACTGCAGGTGGAGGGACAGTTTCTGTGTTCACTAACCCAGATTTCCCCCAAAGTCTCCAGAGGTTCCTTAGCACACTGGCAAGGCATCACAGAAGAACTGACAATTCAGAGCCTTGCTAGGGACAGGCTTTAACCTTGGGAGATGAAGTCTGCAGATAAATACCGCAGCTTCCCAGCCTTCAGGGAGCCCTGGTGGCACAATGGTTAAAGCACTCCACTGCTAGCCAAAAAGATTGGCTGTTTGGAACAGCCAGGTGCTCCAGGCAGAAAGCTGAGGCTGTCTGCTCCTGTAAAGATTTACAGCCTCAGAAACCCTGTGGGGCAGTCCCACTCTGTCCTATAGCATTCCTATGAGTTTGAGTCAACTCGATGGTGTGGGTTTGACTTTACTGATATCCCCATTCTTCAGAGGCACAGAAACCATTGTAAATGTATCAAACAGAGGGAACTGCAGCAGGGAAATGGATATACAGGTGATGAAGGGGAGGATGTGGTAACTTAGATATTTACAACAGCAGGAAGCCCCTACCATCTTTACCCAAACCCACAACTGTCAAGTCAGTTTCAACTCAGAGTAAGCCTACAGGCAGAGGAGAATTGCCCTGTAGGGTTTCTGAGGCTGTGAATCTTTTACAGAAGCAGACGGCCTTATCTTTCTCCCATGGAGCAGCCGGTGGGTTTCAACAGCTGATCTTTTGGTTAGAAACCAAGTCACTACACTACTAGGGCTCCCTTACCATCCCTAGGGCTGAGGAATCAAAGAGATCATGGTACGAGAGAGCTCTGGGGCCACGACCTGGTGGAAGCCGGGATCATGGTGGGCCTGCCAGAGGGAGCAGAGCCACTGAGGAGGAGACGCTTCCAATGTGGGGAGTGCCTTCCTGGGCAGAGCAGCAGTAAGACACCCCTCAGCTTCTTTCTTCCTGCCTCCAGTCTCCTGTCAGTGCCTCCTGCTGTAAGCCAGCTGATGACAGTCTGAGGGACACAAATGCAGATGTCTGGACTCATACAGTCAGAAAGAGCTACAGGAGGCTGAGAGATGCACCTCCAGGCAAACAGACAAGAGACAATCATATGATGCGACGGGTGAGTTTCTACAGAGGAGCAAACCTAGGGTGGGAGTGAGCTTGGAGCATTCGGTGAGGAGTCCAGTAAGGCTGGAACAGAGCCTACATGAGAGAATGTGGTAGGAGATGTGATGTGAGAGTTGGGAAGGGCACCATTTCATTCAGGGTCTTGTAGACCACTGTATGGACCTTGAGTTTTGTGCTCTGTCCTTGGAGATTCGCCGGGGGGGTGGGGGATGATTTGCCTTTTGAGATCATTCTTGCTGAGTGTTGATAATAGGCTGTATGGGGACATAACTGGAAACAAGGAGTTATAAGCAGGAGACAAGGAACACTAATGGTTCAGTGGGTTAAGTGCTGGGCTGCTTAAGGTCAATGGTTCAAACCCACCAGCTGCTCTACAGGAGAAAGATGCGGCAGATGACTTTCACACAGACTGACAGCCTCAGAAATGCCATGGCGCAGTTCTACTCTGTCCTAGAGGAGACGATGGATGGTTTCGATCAGATGGAGATGAAGCAGAAGGTATAGGAGAATCTAGAATTCTTCAGACACAGTTTACCTGTGGTTCTCCATGTTGGCCACTTAGATCCTCTGAGAAAAATCTAAGTTTCTGGTAAACAAGATGCCCAAACCATTGTACAGATGGATTTGTACAGATTTCAAAGAGAAACTAGGTCTTTGCAGTTAACTACTCTGCACAGCCAGAGTGAAAAGAAACGACATTCATTCCATGGGAGGAAAAGTTCAGCAAACACTCAAAGATGGGGAGCCAGTGACCTCTGTCAAGCTTCTCCAGAAGGTTCGAGCCTATGATTGATAACACCTTTCCTCAAGGCCCTATGACTCCTCCCATGTTCTTGCCCCACTTAAAATGATATGGCAGCAGAAAAGAAATATGCAATACATTTAAACAGAATCCATCAGGTAATAAAACTGAACACAATCATCGGTCACTTTGAAAGTATTCATAACAACCAACCAGGGCTCTGAGCCCATTCATACCAGTTCAGTCATGACTTATGAAACGAAATTAGGACAGACGAAAAATTTTAAAAAGTTGGGTGAAGGGGAATGATACCTGGGTCGGGGAAAATGATGGGTTGAAGTCCTGGAATGGGAGACATGGAAGAAGCATACCGAGCCTCTCAAGGAGCCTGAGCTATTACCAGGACTGTGGAGAGCAAGGGACACACTTTTAAAGCAGTCTGATTGGCCGCCATCTTTGAACCAGCTACCAATCAAGAGATTTTGTTGCTATGCCATATGCTCTTGTTTGCTAAGTTAGAGGCTAAGTTTCTAGCAGGGTGTTGACCAAAAAGCTTTTCCATTCCAACTACTATTCTGGTTCACTCATATTTCACAAATTTGGGTCTATTCAGGTTCAAGATGAGCAGGGAAGATGCCTTGGAATCAACATGTTTCTCATGAAGCTTTCTGTTTCCACAATAACACTGGGCTATTTTTCATGCACTCTCATCAGTTTATTTCTAAGTAACGAACGTTAAGTCATCTTTGGGAGTATTACATATCAAGGTGGTTCATGAAGTCGGAGAGAAGATACATGATTAATTCCAAATTGCAAGGGGAAAAAATGAAACCTGAAGCAGTAGAGAGTAATGGAGGCAGATATTTGGGGACTCAAGTCCTGCCTGTATCACTAACTAACTTGTGACTTCGTGACCTCTTCAGCCTTCATTGCAAACCGGGCATGCTCACAAGCACCTCCCTCCCCGGCTTGTTA
>NW_006408596.1:9018836-9042595 GCF_000296735.1 Chrysochloris asiatica
ATCATGTTTGATAAGGTGGAGGGTCAGAGAAAAAGAGGAAGACCCCCAATGAGATGGACTGGCCAAGTGACAGCATCGATGGACTCAAGCGTTGCAACAATAGTGAGTTTGGCCCAGGATCAGGCAGTGTTTCATTCTACTGTGCATAAGGTCGCTATGGGTCGGTACCAACTCGATGGCGCCTAACAACAACAAAAAGAGGGGTGTACTAAACCTGAAACAGAATAAGCACCTGAGTTTATGATAGCTGCTAATTTTTAAAATAAGTTTCCTTCAATCATTATGTTGTGGTTTTTAGGTGTTACCGTAGTTGTTATGCATAACAGAATGAAACACTGCCCAGACCTGAGCCAACTCACAATCCTTGTTCTATGTTTGAGCCCATTGCTGTTACCATTCTGTCAATCCATCTTGTCAGGGGTCTTCCTCTTTTTCTCTGACCCTTCATATTACCAACCATGATGTTCAGGAACTGCTCCCTCTTGATATTGTGTCCGAAGTATGACAGACTAAGTCTGGCCACCCTGGCTTCTAAGGACCATTCTGGCTGTACTTCTTTCTTCAAACACAGATTTGTGAGTTCTTTTGGAAGTTCATGGTATTTTTGCATTCTTCTCCAACCCCATATCTCAAATACATCAATTCTTCTATGGTCTTCCTTATTCACGGTCCAACTTCCACACGCACACAAGGCAACTGAAAATATCATGGTTTAGGTCAGGTGAACCCTAGTCCTAAAACTGACATCTTTGCTCTTGAACACTTTAAAGAGCTCAATTACTATAGTTTTAATAAAAATATTGCTATTGTTATTATATTCTGAAACACGAGAGTCATATATAAAATAAAGCACAGAAAAAACTAACCGTTCATTAAGAATCAAGGTTTTCAGTTTAAAAGGAAAAAAGATTCACACACGGAATCAGACTGAGAACACTCATCTTCATCTTGAATTACGAGAGTGAATCAGAAATTATCCACACTCCAGTTACATTAAAATGCCCATCCACGTCCATGGATGATGACAACACTAAGCGTGCACATGAAATGGTTCCGTTGAAGAGATGAGTGGATTATGTGGCAAATCATTTGGAAATCAGCCATGGCTCTCTGCCTATGAAATAATGCATGACAGACTTGAGTTTCAAAAACTTTGTGCAAGATGCGTATTGAAACAAGCCATGGAACAGCATAAACAGAAGCATTTGGACACCTGCAAACAAATTTAGATTGATACTTGAAGGAAGGTGAAAGTCTCTTTACAAAAATCGTTACTGGTGATGAGACACAGATTCGTCATTACAAACCTGAGAGTAAACGGCAGAGTATAGAATGGAAATGTCCTCAATCGCCAGCCAAGAAAACGTTCAAAAGTCAACCATAGCTGGGAAATTGATGCTTACAGTTTTCTGGGATTCTCAAGGGCTAGTTATTGCAGCACGGTCAGGAAAAATGTTCAACAGTCTAAGTGCTCGTTATAGTGAGATGTTTACTGAAAAGTTGAAGCCTAAACTTCTGATTAAATGCAGAGGACTGCTATCCAAGAGCTTTGTGATCTTGCATGACAATGCATGTCCGCATACCTCTGCCCAAACTATAGACACTCTGCAAAAACTTCATCTTGGTGGTGTTAAAGCATCTTCCCTATAGTTCTCATCTTGTTCCATTGGGCTTTAATTTGTTTGGTCCCCTGAAAGCAGCCCTTCGAGGATGAAGATTCAACTTCGATGAAGCAGTGAAGACAGTGGTGCATTCATGGCTCACAGCTTAGCCTAAAACATTTTTTTTTAAATAAGGGTATACAAAAGCTTGTTGATAAATGGACAAAGTGTATTGAAAAGCAAGGGGATTATGTCAAAATATGATATATTTGTGTTTTCTAAAAGTTGATTCAAAAACATTCTATAGTCAAACTAAGGATAAATTTGGACTCACCCTCGTAGAATTATCAGTATGTGCTTATTACATAATTTATCCTAAAAAACATAAACATTCCCTAACTCTTATCCTTTCAAAGGCCTACAACTGATAACTAATCCAGAAGCGATGCGCTAATAGCTTTTTCCATTCAATTGAACAGTGTTCTTATCCCAGAAGGTCAGAAAACTGCAGACCTGGTGGTGAGGGCCAGCTCAGATGAGTGGGCCAGTGGGTCACCATGAGGGATGGAAGCAGAGGAGGAGAATGACATCTGTTCATTTACTCAGTCCCTGTGAGCCTGTGGGCAGGCCCAGGGTGGCACAGATGAGGAAACACTTGACTATGAACCCTAACACCAGTGGTTCAAATTCACTCAGAGGTGTCTTGAAAGAAAGGCTGGAGGATCTCCTTTCCCAAAGCCACCAATGATAGCATAAGGTGAGCATCCATTAGCATAATCATGAAATGGAAGCAAACATATCAAATCTGGCAAAGATCCATAAATTCATAATGTTATAAAAATTTCATTTAATTCTCACTTGAATGCTGTGAAAAAATTTCTCATTCGTCTTTATTTCACAGGTGCAGAAACGGACTCAGAGAGGGGAAGCCCCTCACTCCAAATCAAACAGCCTATGAATGTTCTTGTTAATGCTGAGTCAGCTCAGATTCATGATGACCTTATATAAGTCAGAACAAAATGATGCCTGCTTCTTGCATCATCTTCATGACCCTTCTGCATCATCCATTGGTTTCCATTCGCTAATTTTTAGAAGACTTCCAGTTCTTTCTTCTTAGTCTGGTTTAGTCTAGAAGCTCCACTGAAAACCTGTCCACCATGAGTGACCCTGTTGATATTTGAAATATTGGTGACATCATCTTCAGCATCACAGCAACACGCACGTCGTCACAGTATGACAAATTGACAGACAGGTGGTGGCTTATAAAAATGGGGATGTTGGAATTGTGAACTAGATTATCTGTCACACTGCAGATTGTAGAAAGTATTCAATAAAATTTTAACTGTCTTTCTCCTCCTCTCACCACATCAGTGCTTTGGGAAGGCACATAAAAATGGTGAGAATGAGCAACCATTAAAGTTTCATCCCACGGTCTCTTATTCCCTAGTTACAAGCAACAGATGTTGAAGGTTGAGTGTGCAGCATGATCTATATGTGAAATTATAATGATGAACTAATTATAACCACTCTTGTGAAAATCCGTAAGAGCCATAAAATGGTCTTTGCTTCTAAAGCGGTAACCAGCAAGATGTTTCCAAGACGCTTCCAGATTCCTGTCTTCACCTTCCTGCCCCTTAGAGCGAAGATTCTCAGAGGGGTCTGGGAACCATTTCTATCCATCATACCTGGGATACCAACTAAAATGCAGATTCATGGGCTCCATCTCAGTCCTACTAAATCAAATCTCTAGTGGGTATTATTAGTCAAGATCCTTGAAGGCATATGGATTGTTAAAATTTAACAAGTATTCACTGTTCAACATCCCCTTGCTGTCATCTGAAGCATCCTCTTTAATGGCCTACCTCCATCTCCCTGACTCGATCCACTCCACACTGCAGTCTGTGAACGCCCAAGAAGACAGATCCAAACAGCACCGTCTTACACCTCCAGAGGCTTCCCAGTGTCCTTAGGATGAGCCCTTGATGATCTTCAGTCTTGTCGACCACTGCTTCCCCAGCAGCTCCCATCTGGGGGACCTCTCTGTGTTCCCTTGCATCTTTCAGATGTCCTCATCGCAGTCCACCCACCCTCCAGTCCCTACCCTCTCCGGAGTCCCTCATTTCCTTAGTGCTTCCAGCTGAGCAAAATCCCTCCCTCTGACCCCACTCTATGGCTCCTGGTTGTTGTGCGCTGTTGAGTCACTTCCAAATCAGAGCAACCCTGTACAGGGTTTTTCAGGAGCGCATCTCAAAATATTTAGTAATGGGCAGGCCTGGGGGAGCTGTAGGACAAGCACTGGACTGTTAACTGCAAGGTCGGTGGTTTTGAGCCCACTCTGTGGGATATAGACACAGCCTCGGAAACCCTATGTAGGGTCGCTATGAGTCAGTATCAAGTGGTATTGGCAGGTTATGTGCCTTTGAGTTCACTCCATTCGAGCTCTAGAGAACTGAGGTTATGCTTCTGGGTTTTTTGTTTGGTTGGTTGGATTTTGTTTTTCTGGGTTTGTTGACCATTCATCTCACCCACCTGGCACACATCCTGACACTCTGAGGTTCATAAGCGAATGGAAACATCAACCAAACCAGCTGTTGAGTCGGTTCTGATTCCTGGTGCTCCCAAGTGTTTCAGAGCACTTGACCTATGCTCCATGGGCTTTCTATTGGCTGTGATCCTTTGAAAGTAGATCACCACGCCTTTGTTCCAATGCACTTCTGAGTAGATTCAAACTGTCAGCCTTTCAGTTTGTAGTCAACTGTTTAACCATTTGGGCCACCCAAGGCCTCCTTACAGGCTCACAGTGACTGAGTGAGTGAACAGCTGGCATGCTCCTCCTCACCCTCACTCGATCATGGTGACACAGTGGCCCATCCCTCCTCTGAACTCATCTTCCTTCGCTTCCTAATCAATAACTATCTTCTTGCACACAGCCACATTGACTCAGGGTTGTGATCTCGGTAAAGAAGGTGAGGGACGGTGAGTTTGTCTTGCAGACACCCTTCTTTGCCTAAATGACAGCTTGCTATTCTCTTGCACTTGCCAGTTTCCTAACACCATCAAATATTACTTACTCATGACCTAAGGCAGACAAGGGCACCCTCGGTATTGCTAGGACTGTAGTGAGAGCTCAGGGTGCCCTTCCTGTCCACAGCCCCCCACTGGACAGGCCTTGCTGATGACTCAGCCAACTGTGTCACTGGTGGAGACCACATCCTCCGGCCACACTAGATTGGGCACAGACTGTTCATTCCATGTAAGTGCTCCAATCAGATTCTCTTGTGGGACTCTGAAGGGGATGGGAGTTCTTTGAAGGTCATTTTTGGCATTTTGGATCCTATGAACCAAGCCAGTACCAAGAAGAACACAGAAGAGCAGCTAAGTGGTTTTAATAAGAGAGAGAGAGACAAAGAGAATTGTCTCTTGCCTTCTGACCTCTCTGCCATGTCCAGTGAGAACCAACTCTGAATTCTGACCTTCATTATCTTTCCAAGAAAACCCCTCTTTTACTCGAGTTCATTTATGTGGGTTTTGTTCCTTGAAAGTAAACCAGTCTTGACCCAGATGATGCTGTATACAGGAAGAACATTGGGTTAGGAATCAGAAAACTTCCATGGTCTTGCCGCTGAGTGATCTTAGGCCAAGCTCTGCACCTCTCAGACCCTGATTTCCCTTTCTGGAAAGTGGGGGTGAGGTGGGAAGTGGTGGCTCAGTACTAGAACTCCTGCCTTGCCTGTAGGAGACCCTAGTTCGAGCCCCCGTCTGCCAGAGGAGTGTTGTGTGCTGTTGGATGCTGAACCGGTTTCAACAGAGCTCCCCAACTAACGCAGATGCGGAAGAAAGACCTGGTAATCTACTTCTGAAAAATCAATCAATGGAAGTCCCTATGGACCGCATAGATCTGATCCCATTATATGTGGGATGTCAATACTCTGGGGACCACTTGATGTCAGATTTCAGTAACAAATATGGAAGTGTTGTTACCTACCATAGCAGACCAGACATGTAACGTTTGAAAAGCCACTGTCGCTATATAAAGTCCCCATTGCTGGGGATGTTAAGGGCCATGGAGTCTTCTGAATCGTAGCAACCCTGTATAGGGTTTCTGAGGCTTTAAATCTTTGCAGGAGCAGAAATCTTTATCTTTCAAGCTGGCAGGCTCAAACTGTGGACCCTGTGGTTTGCAGTCCAGTTCTTATCATATGGAGCTGCTCCCATAATGATGAGAAATTCAAGCAACATAGCAGGCAACCAATGACAGAGCTACTGGGCAAAGACTCGGACCACACAGTCCTGAATCACTCTTATGGGGGCACTGCCCACGGGTACTGCCTGAAGACAGAAGGTAGGAGGCAAAGATTGTGGGTACACTCTGTCCAGAGGTCAAGGGGCCCTAGTTGCACAGTGGTTAAATGTCTGGCTGCTAACAGAAAGGTCAGAGGTTCAAACCTACCAGTCACTTTTTCTGAGAAAGATGAGGCAATCTGTTCCTGCAAGATGACAGCCTTTGGAGCAGTTTACTCTGTTCTCTAGGGACACCAAGAGTTGGAATCGACTGAGCAGCAATGATTTTTCTTTAATGGGATGGGTATAGAGGTCACGAGCTTCCAAAGGAGACTAGGCTGGACGGAGAGTCCCAGCCACCCCAGGGAGCAGACAGCATTCTCAGACTCCATCTCCAGCCTGCAGCATCTTTGGCAGGGGCGAGGTCTTACCTCCTGGGGGCAGGCAAGCGACCTGTCACATAGGATGGATGCATGATCATGTGTGTGTTTGTGTGTCTCTGCCTTTACTAGATTGCAGTGTCTACCTCTCTTTTTCCCACCTCTCTCCCTTCCTTCCCTATCTTTCCTGTCTTCTCTCTCTCCTGTTTCCCTTCTGCCTCTGTATCTCTGTGTCTCTCTCTCCTCTTCACATACCACCCCCCACAATACACTTACACTTACTGAGACCTTTCCCTCAGACCACCTCCCTTTGTGTTGGCCCCTCTCCTGTTGCCTGGTAACCGCCCTCCCCAACAGCCCTTGGCAACCATAGCAACAGGCAGTAGGAAGACGCGGCCATTCATCTCCCTTTTGTCCCCAGTGTTTTTCTGGCCCTAGTGCCTGCACACGTGGAAACTCCAATTACAGGCATTCTGCTGGCAGTGCCTTTGTCCACAGCCCATTCACCAGTAAGGGCTCATTGGCAGAGAGGCTGCTGGGCGCCACTCCTCCCAGCACCCCACACCAAGCTCAAGGACAACCGGGTCTCTAAAACACCTCAGGTATCTCACCTGCAGGCAGAGAAGGGGAGAATAAACATACTGACAGAATAAGCTTGGAGACGAGAAGGCAAGAGTCACAGGGCAGCAAGACAGAGTGATCAGCACCCACTGAGTGATGCTCTGCGGAGTGACCTTGTTCTAAGCCCTGCCCTTCTCTGGGCTCTGACCTTCTTCCATCCCTCCAGCCTACAGGCCAGTTTATAACCACAGGGCCTTTGCACATGCTGTTCCCTCTAGCCTAGCTCTTCTTCCCTCTCATCTGTTCACAGTTAACTCCTTTCCCAGCTTCAGATCCCAGCTCCATGATGTCATACTAGGCAGACACACTACACAGACCCTCTACAACAAAGCCACAGGAGACCCAATGAAACAGACACCAATAATAATTCTGGAACCCTGAGCTTCAGAGGAAAGGATTGAGAAAGGGACTGAACACTGCCTAGGAGAACAAGTTGAACAGGGATGGCGAGAAAGGAGACAGACAGGTGAATGCACTGGTGACTGGTGATGAGAAAGCTGTGATTCTCTCATGTTCCCCACATACACCACGTGTCTGGAGGTCTGGTCAGTCCCAATCTCTACCCACCCACAGCAGAACCCCTGTTTGCCAGAGGTGGGCTCCATGTCACTGTGAGCTACTGGTGTTGGTCAGGTGCAGGCTGCAACATTCTAGCGCCTGAAGGCAGGTGAACATTGCTTCCTCACACCTGCAGAACACACAGAACCATTGCCAGCCAGCCCTAGGCTAGCAGGAACTCTCAGAGCTAGCTGCCCTACCCTTGGCTACCCTCTGAGCCTAGGAAGGTTCCTTACAGGAACAACAATGCTTACCCCAGACACCTACCTGCACACAGACAATACCCCCACCCCATCTTCTGATCCTTCCTGGCCTAGTGGAAGCCCCCCTCACCCATTTTCTCCTCTCTGGGGGTGTCGAGCTCCTGACTTAGTTTTTTCTTTTCTTCTTCTTTTTCTCTTTCCCTCCCCTTATTTTACACCCGTTTTTTCCTCCAGTTACATTATTTCTTCTATTCCTCTTCCTCCCTCCTTGTTTTTTTTCTTGATTTTTCTTTTCTGTTATCTCTTTCTCTCTTCTTCTTCTCCCTCCTCTCCTTAGTCTTATTTAGCATTTTTCTTTCTTCTTATTTTTCTTGTTCATAGTTTTATTTTCCTTTCCCTTTTTAATTACATTTTTACCCTTGCTACTCCCTGTTGTTTTTTCTTATCCTTTAGTCTTTCCTTTTTTCCACCATTGTTTGTTTTTTATTTGTGTGTTTTAGCTCCACACAGCAAAGATGCCTGTACAGCTCAGCCACAACTGTACACTCTGCAATGCCACTCACTAAGCAAGAGCTACTATCAGTTCCTATGGATCAATAATAGACAGCAGCTAACATCACCCAAACCCACCCTAAACTGAGCCACACAGAGGTGAACAGAGAACTAACTGTAAACATGCTTTCATTCACTAATCACACCCACCAATTTGAAGTAAGCCTGAAATTTATGTGGGACACCATCAAGAAGAATAACATATAAGTGATAGGGATTCCAGAAAAGAGACAAATAAACAAACAAAAAGTACAGAGAAAATTCTTAAATTGTTGTTGGAAGGAAATTTCCCTAACATCATGGAAGACAAGTTTCAAGAAGCTGAAACCCAAACAGGATATACCTCTACAAAACAAAACAAAAAATCACAAGACAAATCACAATCGAACTTTCCCAAACCAAAGACAATGAAATAATTCTGAGAGAATCTCAGAAATAAAACCAAAAAGTTACCTACAAAGGCAACCCAATAAAACTAAGTTCTGATTTTCAATACAAACTATGTAAGCAAAAAGGTAATAGGATGACATGTAAAAACTCTGAAAGAAAAAACTTGTCAACCAAAAATCAAATAATCAGGAAAAATGGACGGCAAAATTAGGGCACTTGCAGATAAAAAGAAAGTAAAGGAAAGTGTTAATAGTCAGGCCAACTTTACAAAAAATACTAAAAGGAGTTGTTTAGGAAGAGAACCAACAAAAGCAGATAATAGCCTGAGATTAACATGTAAGACAAGACCACCCAGAAACCAATGCAGATATAGACATATCCAAAGCAAAACAAACCTGCTATTGTTGTGGTTGTTAAGGGTCATCAAGTTTGTTTCAACTCATAGCAACCTATATATGGAGCAAATCTACATGACTAAAAATGGGGAACTAGAAGTATCAGTTTATAGACAACAACCACAAAGCAAAAAGAAGGAATAGTGTCATTACATAACTTCCAAATGGAAAGGAAGTCAAGCATATTTCAGGATAAAACAGACTGTCTTAAACTGGGGAATAAATTACTAAATTACAGGGTAACCACAAAGAAAATTAATACACCTTCACATCAAAATAAAAAGAGGAAAATAAAAAAGATTTAGCAAACATTAAAACAGAAGCAGTGCAGAAAATGAAAAAAAAAAACAAAAAAACCACAAACAAAATTAACTCACTGCAGTAAACTATGTAGAACAAGAAACCAGCAGCAACACACACACACACACACACACACAACAACACAGCAAAATGACAGAAATCAGTTCATACCTATCAATAATTATACTGAATGTCAATGGATTAAATGCACCAGTCAAGAGACAGTATAGCAGAATGGCTAAGAAAACAGAATATTACAATACATCGTCTACAAGAGACGTACCTTACACACAAAGACCAAAAGGCTGGAAAAAAATATATCAAACTAACAGTAATCAAAAATGAGAAGGAGTGGCAATATTAATCTCCGATAAAATAGACTTTAAGGCAAACACAGCCATATGAGACAAAGAAGGACAATATATGATGATGAAAGGATCTCTCAAACAAGAAGACGTAACCATAATGAATATCTATGCTCCCACTGAAATTGCCTCAAAACACATAAATCTAACGTGAACACAAGTGAAGAAAGAAATAGACAACTTCACAACAATAGTTTATTTTAATACACCACTTTCAAAGAAGGACAGAACAATTAGAAAGAAACTCAACAAAGATGCAGAAGAACTAACTAATACAATCAAGCAACGTGACCTCATGAACTTACGTGGAGCAGATCCCAACTCCAGAGCCACTTCCTGGGTGCAGCCTTCCCCGCCCACCCTTTCATCTCCTTCCCACTGCTCCTTGTGTTGTGTTTACATCGTGTGTAATTACCAAGGGAAGGAGCCCTCGGAGTATAGTGGGTTATGAGCCAGGCTGCTAACCACAGGGTCATCAGTTCAAATCCACCAGCCACTCCATGGGAGAATGAAGAGGCTCTCAAATCCCATAAAGATTTACAGCCTTGGAAACCCTCTACAGGGTCACTATGAGTGGAAACTGACTTACCAGCACACACACCCCCTCCAATTATGTAGGGGTCATTCCTCTTCTAGATGCCTAGCATTGTGGTTTGTCTGTTCTTTCTTCTGATTCATTGGCTGGGGTCCACTTACTCTACATGTCCCTTTCAGCTGACTGTCCCACCCTCGGGAAGCCTCCTGTAACAGCTCCACTCCCCAGAGCTACATTAAGGACCCTCCTATGGTTTCTAAATCATCTCCTTGTCTCTCTGTGTTTGTTTGTCAGTCCCTGTCCTCTGAACTGGGACTTCACTGAGGACACAGACTGAGTCTTCCTTGTCATGAGGCTCACCACAGAGATTTGTTGAAGGTGAAATGAGATGTCTGATGGGATTATCAGGGATTGAGTACTGAAACTTATCAATACCAATTCAATTATCATTGTAGTTAGGTGCTGTTGAGTCAGTTCCAACTCATAGCGACCCTATTATAACAGAACGCAATATCGCCTGGTACTGAGCCATCCTCACAATCGATGCTAAGTTTGGGTCCATTGTGTTGAGTGTTTTCCTCTTCCTTGCTGACCCTTTTGCAAATGTTTGTCATTCTTTGGTGACTTGAGAGTTGCTGTGAAACTGAAATATTTCAAACCAGCAGGGCCACCTATGGTGTACAGGTTTCAGAGAGCTTCCAGACTAGGAAAACCCAGGATGAATGACCTAGTCATCTGCTTTCAAAAATAATTGCCCAGTGAAAAACTGAAAAGCATATTTTCATTGGTCTTGTTGTTGTAAGTGCCACTGAGTCAGTTCAGATTCATAGTGACCTTGTATAGGGTTCCTGAGGAGCAGCTGATGAGGTCGAACCACCGACACTCTGGTTCAAACAGACTTTGCAGGGCAGCGCACTAACCCACCGTGCCACACCAGGAAGTGAGTTTTCACTGAGACCCCAGCCTCACAGATTCTGGGTTTAAAGAAGGTTACAGGATCCTCACTCCTACAGATTCAAGGAATTGCAAGGTTTCAAGACTGGCCAATTGGTCAAAAGCTCGTGCCAACCACAGAAATCAAATTATTAGTGTTGACCAATGCTTATCAGACATTCATGTGCATGTGCGTTGTCTGGGGACTTGCTAAAGCATGGAGTCAGAACCAGTGGCCCTGTGGTGCGACCTCACACTCTGCATCCACTAGCTGCCAGGTGAGCTGAGCTGCTTGTCTCTGGCACACACTTGAGTTGCAAGGATGCAGCTGCTTTGTGCAGGAGATGATTAGTTCCATTTAGAAACGCTGAGTGTGAGCTACTGGAAAGATTCTCAGATGAATATTTCAGGGGTGATGGTGGTGGTTGTAAACACAGAGCCAGGACTTGGAGAGAGAGCCAGAGGCTGCCACTTCTAGTGTGGCTTATCATGAAGGATGTCAGTAAACCTGTGTGTGGGCAAGGAGGAGACACAGACAGGTATTTGGGGGTATCCACGTTTGAGGGAAGGAGAGTAAGAAACAGCCAGGAGCAGCTGGAGAAGCTAGCAGAATCATAGGTCAGTTTCTTTCTAGTTGTTCTGTTCTTCATCAAAAGTGGTGTGTTAAAATTGGCTATTATTCACCGGTGTGGCTCTGTGGGACAAAGCACTGGACCACAAGGTCACTTTTAACTGCAAGATCGGCAGTTGCAACGTATTAGCTGCTCCTTGGAAACCCTATACAGGGTTGCTGTGAGTAGGAACCAACTAGATGGCACTTAACAACAAAAACAATTATTCACTGCTACAAGAGGCTCAGAACTGCGAGCCAATAACTTGCCAAAGGAATTTGTCAACTTCAAGGACAATGATGACCTTGGAAAATGATTGCCTATGGTGCAGGGGTGTGTAGCAAACTGTTAATTCCTGCCCCATATGCAGGATAATGCATTGAACAAAAAGATCAGCAGTTCAAAAGGCACCAGGTACTCCTCAGAAACGCTATACAGGCTTGCTGTGCATCAGAGCTGACTTGCTGGCACTTAACAACAGTAACAACAACCGTAACACGCCTCTGCCAGTTGCCACCACATCCATTCCAGTTCATGGAGACCCCAGGTATGTCAGAGTTAAACTGGTTTTCAATGGCTGCTTCTTCAGAAGTTGATCCCCAAGTTTTCTTTCTAGTAAATCTTAATCTAGAAGCCCCTACGAAATCTGTTCAGCACTATAGCAACACACAAGCCCCCACGGACAGATGGATGGTGGCCAGGAATAGAGTCCAAACTTCCCGCATGGAAAGTGAACATCCTACCACTGCACTGCCTCCAATCTAGCCATTGTTTTTGTTATTGCTAAGTGCCATCAAGTCGGTTCCGACCCATAGCGACCCTGTACAGGGTTTCCGAGGCTGTAAATCTTTACGGGAGCAGAACGCCTCATCTTTCTCCCGCGGAGCAGCTGGTAGTTTCAAACTGCTGGCCTTAAGGTTCGCAGCCCGATTCGTAACCACTACGCTACCAAATCTAGCCATTAGATTCACTCATTTTCCATCCAACAAGTGAAAGCCTTTACGGACGGGTCCACATGAGCATCCCTCTTCTCCAACAGCAGTCCCACTAACAACAAGCCAGTTTCATCCTCATCCACAAGGCTGAAACAAGAGAGGCAACATTGCTCCAGGGGCTGGGCAGAGCTTGCGAGAGAGGGTAGAGATGGCCTTGCTGGATGCACAAGTCCAGGTGAATCCTGGGTGTAACTGAGGTTGCTGACGTACATAAAACACCAGCACAATTATTAAAACTGATGGTAAAGCAATTTGCAGATCCCGAGTACCATAGAAACGCTAAGTAAGAAAATTAATCTGAGCTACAAAGAACTCATGTTGTGAAACTGGAGTGGTTTTGAGACCGTGCCAGTTGAGCGAAATTGTGTGCCATCTCCGGTTCCTACTCTGCCTGCCAACCCACTCCATCCAAAGGCTTGCACACACACACACACACACACCTGAGCACACACAGATTTTCCCACATGCATCCCTCACACACACACACCTCAACATGTACACCCCACACACACATGCCCCCCTATGCTGTCATGCCCATGCAGATACACCCAGATATTCTCATGTGCATGCATATACCCACAGATACTCTCACACACATGCTTTCATGCTCATGCCATCTTGTAAATACACCCCCTACACACACAAAGAATTGATGCATTTGAGTTATGGTGTTGGAAGAGAATATTGAAAGTACCAATGGACTGCCAAAAGAACCAACAGATCTGTGTTAGAAGAAGTGCAGCCAGAGTGCTCCTTGGAGACCAAGATGGCCAAACTTCATCTCTCACACTTCGGACATATTATCAGGAGGGACCAGTCCCTGGAGAAAGATACCATGTTTGGTAAAGTGGAGGGTCAGAGAAAAAGAGGAAGACCCCAACAAGATGGATTGGCACAGTGGCAGCATCAATGGGCTCAGGCGTAGCAACAATTGTGAGGTTGGTCCAGGACCAAGCAGTGTTTCGTTCTGTTGTGCAGAGAGTTGCCATGAGTCAGTGGCACCTAACAACAACAATGCACACATACACACACACCCCGTCTGACATCCCCATGGCGTGTAAGTCTTCAGCTCTTGCAAGATGTCATTCCCATAGGTATGAAGTGAGGTCTGTGAGGCAGGGATTTTCATGGAGTTCATTGCCTGATCCCTAGCATGGAGAATGGACACCTGGTATGGCACTGTAGGATAAGCACTGGACGGCAAGGTCAGTTTGAATCACAAGGTGAATTGTTCCAATTCACTAGCCCCTCTTCAGAAACCCTATACAGGGTTGTTGTAAGTTAGAACTGACCTGATGGCACTTAACAACAAGAGCACAGAGTGTACCTGGCAAAAAAGTACCTGGCAAAAATGTTAAATGACACGAGGTTTGGGAACACCAAAGTCAATTGGCACTGTTGTTGTTGTTGTTATGTGCCGTGGAGTCCATTCTGACTCATAGCAACCCTACACAGGGCTTCTGAGGCTGTAAATCTTTATGGGAGCAGACCACCTCATGGTTCTCCCGTGGAACTGCTGGTAGTTTCGAACTGCTGACCTTGTGCATTAACGGTCCACAAACACATTGTCAACATCCTACTTTGGTAAGTAGCAAGTGGAGTCTTCAAAACTCATGAGTAGTCATCCAAGGTGTAGCTATTGGTTTCTCCCTGTCCATAGGAAAGACGAATGAAGAAAACTTAAGGCACATGCAAGCAATTAGTCCAATGAACCATTGGACCAAGCGAACATCAGTCTCCAGGACCCCGAGACCAGAAGAACCAGATGGTGTCCAGCTATCACTACCAACTGCTCTGAATGGAATCACATTACAAGGTCCTAGATGTTGTTGTGAAGTGCCGGCGAGTCGATTCTGACCCATAACGACCCTGTATGGGGTTTCTGAGGAGCAGCTGGTAAGCTTGAACCTCTGACCTCGCAGTTCAAAAGGCTTTGCAGTCTGGCACATTAACCCACAGTGCTACACCAGGGTTCCAAGGTCCTGGATAGAGTGGGAGAAAATGTAGAACAAAATTCAAAATCATAAAAAAGACCAGATAGAGATTATGGTCAGATAGGACCCATCGAGACTATGGCTATTAATCACCCTTCATGTCTGGAAATAAACTCACTCCCATGGTTCAATGTTCATGCAAATACCCGTGGTGGTGGTGGTTATGTGCCGTGGAGTCAGTTCTGACTCATTGCGACCCTGTGTAGGGTTTCCGAGGTCGTCAATCTTTATGGGGGCAGAAAGGTTCATCTTTCTCCCATGGAATGACTGGTAGTTTCAAACTGCTGACCTTGAGATTAGCAGCCCAATTCATAACCACTACACTACCAGAGCTCCTTAGCCAAACAATAAATGGATCTATAACGACAACAAGAACATGAGGGCACACCTAAGACTACCAACCACCGGACACTGAAGGGCAGCAGTTACCCAAGGACAAAGTTCTGAATGGTTAGGGAAGAAGGAAGAATGGAAACAGAAAACATGGGGTGGAAGAGAAAACAAGATGTTACATTGTCGGGACTGCACTCAATGAGATGAAACATAATGGATATATTTCCAAACTGTTGAATGGAAAACTGATCTATTCTGTAGACCTTTCCTCTATCCACAATACAAAGTTTTAAAAAACCAACTGTCAGATGAATTAGTGAATGAATAAATAAAGATACTGTTTCACAACAGGATTAAAAACTCCTTGAAGACATATCAAACATTCTTTATTTTCCACTGATGGAGAAGAGTAAAACGAAAGAGAAGAGAAGCCAAGATCATGAGAAGGAACAGAGGAAGGAAATAATATGTAAATGAAGCAAACAAAGGAGGAAGAAGGGAATAGAGGGAGGAGGGAAGAGAGGAAGAGGAGGGAGAGAAGTAAATGGAGAACACAGTTTGAATTTTTACCCTAGCTTTTTTCGCTGGATGACCTTTGAAAAGTTACTTAGCCATAACCTAAGCCTCAGATATTTTCTCCTGCAAAATGGGTGTGATATTAGTTGCTAATAGAATCTATACAAAGCCCAAACAGTGTACAGAGCATTTTGCTGTTGGGTGCTGTCCAGTTGATACAACTCATTGCAACCCAATAGGACAGAGGACTGCCCCCAAAGGGTTTTCTATGTTACCATCTTCACCAGTGGTTTAAACTTGCCAGCCGCTCCTTGGAAACCCTAATACTGAGTCACTAGGAGTCAGAACCGACTCGATGGTACTTAGCATCAATAACAACAGTAATCTTTATAGGAGCAGACTGGTCTTTTCCCCCACAGGAGTGAATGGCAGGTTCGAACCGCCAACCGTTTGGTTTGCAGGCAAGTACTTAACCATTGCAGCAAGCAGTCTCCTTCTGGAGAGCAGTAAGGTTTAAATAAATGGAAATGGCTTTGATGGAGGTGGTAATTCACAAGGGAAGCTGGCTAATTTGGAACCAGCACCTCCGCTCATCCACTTCCTCCCTGCCTGCGCCTTCTCCGATCAGTTGTTAACCTGAGCTGTGCACTACATTCACCTGGGGAGTGTTAGAAAATCCTGATGCTCAGACCACACCCTGGACCGCAGCACCTGGCACTGGGAAAGGTTGTTCCTGTCCTCGAGTCTCAGAGGCACGTGTTCTTCAGACTCCTTTCCAAAGGTCTCAGAGGCATAGAGTCGTTTTCTTCCCCACCCTTCACCCACAGAAACCTACAACCAGACTTCCGACATCACACGGGCTTAAATAGAACATGGCACGAGAGTCAGCCCTATTTGTCAAGTGCAAACACAAAGTCAAACACCAGATTGTCTACGGATGGAGATCAGCCAACTGAGGCCGGACAAGAATACAGATGATGTTCCTTGTGAGAATTCACAATTCAGACAGGCAGGGATGGCCAAGGGCTTCATGAATCAGAGCAGCTGGGAGATGGGAGGACTCTCTGGGCTGGGGAGGAAGCAATTTAGGCTTGTAATCACTTTCAGCATCAATGATGATGTGTCTGTTTTGCAGTGGGGGTCAGCTGTGGGAGACAGAGACCTAGAATTCTGGGAATCGGACCAAGAGAGAAGTCAGCTAGCTCTAGGTTCAAACACCAGCTCTGCCACTTGCTCTGCAAGACCTTGGGTAAGTCAGTTCCCTTCTTTGAGCCCCAGGGCCTCATCTGTGAAATTGGTATAAGAAGATACCTCCTCCATAGTGTGCTGTTGTTGTTTAGCTTATAAACCACACCAGGGTTGTTCTAGGATAAATGAAATAGGAAGTTGTTCCGTACAGTACTTGTCACATAGCAAGTGCTCACAATAAACCAACTGCCACAGGATCCATCCCAACCCTTGACAGGACAGGGTGGAACTGCCCCCATAGGGTTTCCAAGAATGTCTTCTTTACAGAAGTAGACTTCCACATCTTTCTTTCATGGGTCAGTGTTTCATGGGTCAGTGGTGGGTTCAAACCACTGACCTTTAATTAGCAGCCAAGCACTTAACTAAGGTGCCACCAGGGCTCCTTAAGTACTCGAGTAAAAACAAAATTCAACCCACTGCCAGCGAGTCAATTCTGATTCAGAGCGACCCTGTATGACAGAAGAGAATTGTCCCATAGGTTTCCAAGGCTGTGGCAATGTAGGATAAGCACTAGATTGGTAGCTGCAAGATAAGTGGTTTAACCAAGCCACTCCTCAGAAACCCCATACAAGGACACTGAACCACACTGATAGCACTAACAACTACCACCACAATGATCTTTACAGAAGCATGCTGCCTTATCTTTCTCCCACAAAGTGAGTGACTAGTGGGTTCAAACTGTCAATCTCTCAGCTGCTGAGCACCAGGGTCCCTAAAGCACTGTTGCTGTGTGCTGTTGGATCAGTTCAGTCTCATAGTGACTCTGTATAGGGATCCTAAGGAGTGGCTGGTGGATTTGAATCATGAATCTTGTAGTTCACAGTCCAGTGACTATATTCCCACACTAGGATTTTTATGACTATTTGATAGCTGGGTGTGGCACTGTGGATTAATGCGCTAGACTGCAGAGTCAGTTTGCACTGCAAGGGCGACAGTTCAAGCTCACCAGTCACTCCTTGGAAACCCTATACAGGCTTGCTATGGGTCGGAACCGACTCAACACCACTTAACAACATTCCTCACTGCATGGGTGTCAATTTTGATGGGTTTTCTGGGAAGTACATGAGGTCCTGGACTTGTTTTTACTCGGTCACACACATTACCCTACTTAACTTTTTGTGCATGAAATATTTTTCCAAAACAGCAATGCAGAGCAAATAATGACAACCTGCTATGCAGTTGATAGTCTTGTGATATCCTTGTGATACTAAACATTTCACATGTGTTATGGATTGAATTAACCCACTGCCATTGAGTAGATTCTGACTCATAGTGACCCCGCATAGAGGGTTTCTGAGGCTGCCAACCTATACGTGAGCAGAAACCTTCATCTTTCTCCCAAGGAAGGGCTGCTGGGTTTGAACCAGCACATAACCTACTGCTGCACCTGAGAACCGAGTTCTAAAGGTGAAGCAGGGTGGTGGCCTTGGAATTTCAACCCAGGCAGTGTGGCCCTAAAATCTACACTTGGATTAACCGCTTCAGGTGGGCAAACAGGACCTGAGGGGCCACATGGGATGTGAACTTTGGACGTTTCCAGCCTGGATTTGTCACGTTGGGAGCATCTGTGGACAACACGCTCTTCCCAGTCTGTGATGCTGATGCCAATTCCAGGACAACAGCTGCACACGCCACTCTCCTACTGTCTGGGCAGCTCAGTTGCCAATGACTAGCCACACGCTGTATCCAAGGCTCCCACTCACCCTGCCTAAGGAAAACACAAAACCACCAGCTCCCCAATGTTCCTGCCTAGGGAAAACACAAAACCACCAGCTCTCCAATGTTCCTGCAGGAAGGTTGTGGTCCCAAGGCCACTCCACACCAGCTACAGATGCTCCCACAAGGCAGAAGGACTATCAGGTGGTGGACTGCCTGGCTGGTAAGCGGTTGGGGAAGAGCTTAGCAGAACCAGGGCTGAGCTTGTGGCCATCTGGGGAGGTTTCTTCTGGAACCAAAGAAGCATTACAGCCCCATCACCACCATGGGGAGCTGTAAGTTAATGGACTTTTTTAAGCAAAGAGCCAGGGTCCCTGAAGCCAGGCACGATGCACTCATTCTCAAGATGTCCCTGGGTGGGGCCAACAACTAACACACTCACCTGCTAACTGAAAGGTTGGAGGTTCAAGTTCACCCAGAGGTGCATTGGAAGAAAGGCCTGGCAATCGACTTTTCAAACTCAAGTAATGTAAACCCTGTAGATAGCAGTTCTACTCTGACACATATGAATCAAAACTGATTTAGTGGCAACTAGCTTCCACCACCCATCTGTCCATACTCTGGTGGCTTGTAGGTTGACACCAGAGTATGATAATAACAGGGTGCTAGAAGCAATGCCATTGGTATTTCAAACATCAAGTGGGTCTCCCATGATGCACAAGTTTCAGCAGAGCTTCCTGACTAAAACAGACTAGGAAGAAAAGGCTGGCAATCTACTTCTGAAAAGTAGCCAATGAAAACCCTGTGGAACACAACAGAACACTGCCTGGTTTGCCTTCGCTGAACATGGGGTCGCCAGGAGGGAGCACTCACTACAGGAGAACACTGCATTTGGGGAAGTAGAGGGCCAGCAGGGGTGAGGGAGACTTGCACAGCGGCTGCAGTGATGGACTTGAACATGGCACCAGATTGCTTGATTCTGTGGCTCACAGGGTCGTCATGAGTTGGAGTCCACTCAATGGCAGTTTTCTATCTGTCTACTTGGTGCTAGGCACTGTGGGAGGTACCTTTACCTGTATTGTTTTCTCTAGAATCATCAGCACACTCTAGATAGAGCATTATTATCCCACACATTTTGAAGAAGAGTACAGGAGAGGAAGGCTTGCTCCAAGCCACACAGTCAGGATTGGGAACCAGAGCTTCTGAACCAGAAATAGAGTGCCCACCCATTACAGCACATGCCCTCTACAGGGAGGACGTACCTGTTTTCCTCCAAGTCAGTGAGAAGCTGTGACCATGACCCCAGCATCCTCACATCACGTTCAGCTTGTACAAGTGACGCCGACTTTGCAACTAATCATGATCATATGGCTCCGAATTAACAGTATAGTAGCCACAAGTATGAGGGGGCTTCAGAAAACCCATTGAAATATTCGATTTTCCCTCAAAGTTTTTGAAGCCCCCTCGTGTGGAGGTAGAGGATAGTCAGCTGGCCACCCAGTGGCCTTTTCTCCCTTCCCCTTTTGACTCAAGGCAAACTGTAACTTGTCTTTGTCAGTCCCCACTGCACTTCCAGTGATTGGTTTAGAAACAGAACACAAGACATAGTTTCTGTCCAATGAGAAATGAGGGGAAGGCTGCTGGGAGGAAGCCATCTTGGAAATGTTTCCTTGTTCTTAAAGAGACGTAGCCAAAAGTCCTCCCTTTTTCATTAGGTGTTATTGGATCTGGATGTGATGCCTAGAACCACAGCAGCTGTTTTGTGACCAGGAGATAAGTCATCACTTGAGGGCAAATCCAGACACTGAGGATGGCAGAGCTCAAAGATGGGAAGAAGCCAGCTCAGATAACATTGCTGAAATGCTGTATAATCAACCACAGACCAAATGACCTCCAGGATTCTTGTCACACATTTGATGAGAGTCCTGCTTAAGTGAGTCAGAGTTTTCTAATATTTACAACTAGAAGCACCCCCACTTCTACAAAAAGCTATAACTTCTGGTATCAAACCATGTTCATTCTTATCCCCACTCAACCAACAATTATCCCTGTGACCCTGAGCAAGTCCCCAAAGCATGCTGAGCTTCAGTTTCCTCCTCTGTACAATAAACTTGGACATCACCGTCACTGTGAGGCTCAGACTGGAGGAAGCAAATCAAAGTGCTTTGCAAATACAAACGGCTGTGGGTTTTACTACAGCTCATGTCTGATTTTATAGATGTGGTAGAGCCAGAAGTAGCCTGGGCATCTTGGGGAGGCCCAGTGCCCACTCTCCTTCCTGGCCTGGAAGTGGTGGGCTCAGGGATGGGCACAGCTGCAAACCCTCAGATACAGCCACGTTTGTATTCTCCCAGCCTCTCGGGTCTGACCTCTGCAAACCGATCCAGGTGAGGAGCATTTCCCTGAGGTTCAGGCCATCAGCATGCCTATTATGGAGGGTGGGAGGCAGGGGTGCACAAGGCAGGACTGCAGGTGGCCGCACCCATCCATGGAAGCACCATCTAGGAAGGTCAGATGTCAGTAATGGTATAATCACAGGAACTATAACTTCCTGCCAGCTTTGTGGGGGGAGGCAGCGCCTTTGCCTCCATCCTCTCATTCAATGTTTTTGATAACTCTGTACAGTAGATTTAGTCCTGTTTGAGAGATGAGGGAACTCAAGCTCAGCAAATTTAACTAGCATAGCCCCCTAGCTTATACAACATCAGTGCGGTCAGTCTGGTTATAGCTAAGTCCATCTGTGGCCACAATTCTGCTGCCCCCTCCCACAAGGTTTGAGCAAGCCCGGCCTTCCCCTTGTATATTCAAGATTAGAAGGTAGCATCCCTCATGGCAGCCAGCCTCGGGATGCTTCAGAATCTTTCCGCAGGCCTGCTAACCTTGCTCAGTGATTTTCAAATGCCCAGGCTCTCCATTTCAGCATGGAAACCGGCGTACTGGCAGAGAGACTGCTGGTTCTATTATGTTCTTACTTAAGAAGTTGAGCTCAGCTAAGGAGCTTTGGTAGAACAGCAGTTACGAGTTGTACTGCTAACCTCAAGGTCAACAGTTTGAAACTACTCTTAGTTCCCGGGGATAAAGATGAGGCTTTCTGCTCCTGTAAAGATCTGCAGTCTCTGAAATCCTATGCAGGGTCGGAACAGACTCCCCCTGCACACAACCAACCAACCAACCAACTAACATGCAGTAAGTTGCTAATGGGAGGAGCTTGAGGAGTCACCAACTTGATTGGTTCTGCCCTATGTTATGTCCTCGGATGAAGATGCAGCTTGATGGCTAGGGATTCTCTGTTGCTAGCCAAATCTGGCTTTGACAAGCCAGCTGCTGTCTGCCCTCATCTGTATGGCTTTAGAGTGTAAAGGGTAGACAGCTTCGGGTGATAAGAGTGTACCCCAACTCTCACATCCCAGGGTCTCCCCCTTTCAGTTCAGTGCATATACGGTGAGGAAGGTCATCATCCTCACCCCACAGATGAGAAAAGTGAAATTTAGAAACAGGAAGGGGTACCACTTGCATCACCCCACCATCAGTTCCTTTCAACCCCCAGCCATGGTGTGACCAAACCTAAGGCTCTATCCAAGACACCTTAAACTTAGATTGGATATCATCTCTGCTCCGGTGGCTGTAGGATCACTTGGCAAATCTGAAAAGCTTGTCTTTTGCACAGACTCAAGAAATACACCAATGAATAAAAGGTGACACTTATTCACAGAGCACCAGGTATTGGGAAAAGCAGTTTACACATACTTTATACCCGCGGCATTTTGGAATAAAGGTCTGGCAATTTACTCCTGAAAAAAGCAGGTACTGAAAACCTTATGGAGCACAGTTCTACTCTGACACACCTGGGGTCGTCATGAGTCAGGGGACAGTTAACAACAGAAACAAATTCTCAACAACACTGTAAGATGGTTCTGAGAATTCTGCTTCAAGGGGAAGGAAGCCGGGACTCAGGTTAAGTGATCTGGGATTTGAAATGAGATCTATCGTATGTCTCCTGAACGTAGCCATTGCACTAAACTGCCTTCACCTTCTCCAAAAAGGGAGCCTTTAGTGTGATAGATGAAAGGCACATCCCTCCTCTCTGCCAGTGTCCACAGCTAATGCCAGCAAGCAGAGGGAGCCGCATGTTGAAGCAGGACCATTCCACAGGTGGCCCCACGAGCATACTCTTCTGGCTGCATCTTAAGTTCCTGCTTCCCGCAGTAGGGTTGTGAGCCCCATGGATGGGGTTAATGACACCTCAGACATCTCTAGCATTTTACACTCTAGAGTGTATTCCAAAATCCATTAGGTCATTTCATTCTTGTAGTAACCCTGTCAGGCAAAGAAGTGAAGACACTTGTCCAAGGTTACCCAGCTGTTAAAGGTGGATCCAAGATTCCAACGTAAATTGACTGGGAACCACCACTTAAGGTCACACCACTACAAAGTGCTGTTGGACTTGAAATGAGAATCCAAGAGAGGAAATGACGTGTCCAGGGTCACACAGTAAAATAGTGTTGCTGGAATTAAACTCAGTCAGCATACTTGCAGTCTCCCAGCAGCCACCCACCCTGCTCTTCTCCATCTCCTTCTCACTTCTAGAGGCTTCTGCTTAAGTTTCCACAAAGCAACTACAACAAATAGATGGGTCCCTTCCTATAAGCCCCTGGGAGAGACACGAAGGAGGGGAGAGGAGACTACTGACAGGAGAGGAAACTACACTGGACCTTAACTATGGGAGCTGACTCCAGCGCAGTTTTCTGAACTCAAAGCAGCATCCGCTTGCTCTCTGCCTGCAGGAAGGAGGTGGAACAGCTGTGTGCACATCTGCTGCAGGAATTCTTTAAGGAGCAGAGATGATGCTATTTTTCTAGCAGCAGTAGTAGCAGCAGGGCAGTGCTTGAGGCTCGCTTTAGATTCATTCTCTCTGTTTCTGAGGTTCATATCTTTGGAACAGCTGTGCACACAGAGCAAACCGAGACTGTGAGCAAGGAAGCCTGGGAAACCAGCTCAGCAGCGCCCTGGTCAAGTTCATGTGCGCGGACTATTCACAGAGCTTGTTTATGGAGAGAAAATAGCAGCTAAAATTCACTGTGTGCCAGGCACTGTTCCAAGCACATATATTCATTCGTTCATCCTCACAAACTCTCTACGCAGCAGCAACTATGATTACCACCCCCATGTTTTAGAATGGGAAAGCAGGGTCCAGAGAGATTGAAGAGATTTACCAAAGACCACACAGCTTGTATGAGAGGGAGCCAGAATTCAAACCAAGCAAATCTAACTCCTAAGTCCTAAGGGGGAGTG
>NW_006408596.1:9042695-9060844 GCF_000296735.1 Chrysochloris asiatica
AACAACTTTTTTAGGCCGCCTCATAGATCCTGGTGTGGCACTGCAGGATAATGCACTGGACCGCAAGGTCATCTTGAACCTCAAAGTTGGCAGTTCAAATTTACCAGTCGCTCCTTGGAAACCCTATACAGGGTCAGTATGAGTTAAAACCTGCTTGACAGCACTTAATAACAACAACATATGTCCTCTATCTCTATACTGTATTATTCCTTGGTGTCCCTATGTGGTGCAAACAGTTAATGCATTCAACTGCTCACCAAGAGGTTGGAGGTTTCATTGCACCTTGGAAGAAAGGACTGACAATCTACTTCCAAACATCAGTCACTAAAGATCCTGTGGAGCACAGTTCTGCTGCGGCACACAAGCGGGTGCCATGACGCAGAATCAATTCTAAGGCACCTGGGGCTCTCTTTGTTTTAGTCTCAAATTTTAGAGTCTACAGGAATCATCCAGGCAGTTGTTTAAAATTTCAGCTCTCCACCTATGGATCTAATGTCCATTCAGGTTAAGGAACACACACCTCCTTCAAATACCAGCCAGCCTCACCCAGATTAGCAGCCTATACCAGTCCCTCCAGTGACAGGCATGTGTAGAACTACTCCAGAGACTTACACCTCTAGTATCTGCTGGCATATACAATGTCCCCAGCCTGGGGATGCAGGGGCTGGTCTCCAGTTACAGGAGGCTTAAGGAGTGCTTCTCAGCCCACAGGGCTCGTGCTGAAATTCATCCTCCCACACCAGACACCAGGCACCTTCTGCAAGCCTTGCCACCAAAACATCTCTGACAAATCCTATGCCCCTCCCTTCTCCTTTCGGATGAGTCCTCAGAGACCTCCACCAGTCTGTTCTGATCCATATTTATGAACTTGGGGCTGTCTTCCCTTCTACCACCACCCTCGTTTCCCCCAGCCCCAGGTTAATCGTGGAAGACGGATGGATGATGGCACCCTGTGTAACTTAATTAAGTTAAAGCTTCTGTTGATCTCGGCATTGGAAAGACAAAAAATACTGCCAGCCGGAAGTCTGGATCCCAGCAAGTCTGATACGTGCAGCCTCACAAGTTCCGGGCAGACGGAGAGTCAAACCAATTCCAGGTACTATGGTCCCAACGACCTGAAGAGTTGTGAAAAGCATAACAGATAAATCCTGAACCAAGCTCATGCTTGCTAGAAACTCTCAGCCCTGGGCTCCAGGATCGGACCAATTCTCAGTGCCTCTACTGCTACGCCCCTAGCCCAAACCCCTGTCATGACCTCCCTGCCTCCACCTTGCCCTTCTATAGTTCATTCTCAGTACAACCCCAAAGCCCACAGCCGTAGAGTTCATTCCAACTACTGGTAACCCCGTGTGCTACAGAGTAGAACTGCTCCATCAGGTTTTCTCAGCTATCATCTCTATGGAGATCACCAGGCTTTTCTTTTGTGGCATCACTGGCTGGTTCAAATGGCCAACCTTCATGTTAACACCGTCTCGCTACCACTGAATCGATAATGACTCCTAGGGACCCTATGTAGAGTTTCCAAGGCTGTAAATCTTTACAGAAATCCATCTTTCGCCCGAGGTTTGAACTGCCGACCTTGAGGTTAGCTTAGCATTCCAGTGCCGCCATGGCTTGTAACCTTCAGGTTAGTTCAAACCCAAACAACCAGAGCCACTGCCACTGAGCTGATTCCAACTCATAAGGACTCTACAAAACAGAGACAAAGCTCAAGGTGCCCATGGTAGCTTCTTTTCCTTTACTGTCACTTCCTGACGCCCCCTAATGGTACTTCTGGGATCGTCTACCAACTTCACTCAAATCCATGTCAGGATACTTTATACCAGTCACTGTGCTAAGAATTCTAAGTGTATCATCTCAGTTCATCTTTACAAGTAAGAGTTCCATTTTATAGACATCTTGGGCACAGAGAGGGTGAGTGACTTACCAGTGGTCACACAGCCACGATATAGCTGGGCAGCACCTGGACACAAACCTTTCTACTGAAAGTCTGGGTTCTTTCGCTTCTATTGACTTTTCACCCACTGTCATCTGCCCTCTTAGTCTGAAGCTATTCATCTATTCTCAATCCCTCTCTTTACCTATGTGACAACTTGTGTACCCCAGTGTCGTCCTCCTCTCCCTACATGACAACAGCCCAGTGAATTAGGATGACCATTTCCTGAATTATTACTGAGTTGCTATGTAGCTAAAGTTTTCTTGAGACTTGTCCCCATATAGTGGTTCTGGCAATGGGGAATATTAGCCAAGTTCTGAGTTGTATTGTTGGAGATCCAAACAGAAGAAGGCCCACCGTGACCAGTGTATTTCTTATCATTCCTGACATGGGGACCATAGGACTTCATCCTGGGAATGCAGTTTCTTGTAATCCTTTCTCTGCCTCTACTCATTCCTACCCATGTTAAAGAAAATCCACACAGTGTAGCCAGCCCTCGGTGTACTATAAGTACTGGATAAGTGAATCCATCAATGAATGAGTACAGGGGTACCTCCTAACTGCACACAGACACTCCAGCTGAGAGTTCTCTTTCATCTGGGACATCTTCCATCCATCTGACAATGAAACAAATTCCTGAACGATATGCAAAAGGCATCATAGCCCAACTCATGTGGAGTGCTTCCTATATTTTCCAGGTTATTCCCTGTGTCCTGTCCCATTTTACCCCCCCATCCCCTCCCCCCAGAGATGGAGCCCTAATGGTGCAGTAGGTTGAGTGCTTGGCTGCTAACCAAAAGGTTGGCAATTCAAAGCAATCAGCCGCTCCACAAGAAAAAGATGAAGCTGATTACTCCTGTAAAAATTTACAGCCTCAGACACCCTATGGAGTAGTTATACTATGTGCTGTATGGTAATGATGAGTCAGAACTGACTCAGTGATAGAGGAGGTTTTCCTCCTATACCAATTTGTGAGCTGGTTGGAACAGAAATGGGAGGTGGTGAATGTGGGAGAAGGAACTTTGGCCTCTAAGTCCAAGAGATGCGATGCTGTAACCCTGGTTTGTCAACATTTGCCACTAACTTGTGTGACCTTAACACGGTCCCTTGCACATTCTGCTGTTCAACTTCCTTGTCTATAAAATGAGAGTTAAGCTGGATCTGAGGAGCCCTGGTGGTTGAAGGACGAAGAGCTTGACTGCTAACCTAAAAATCATAGGTTCAAACCCACCAACACCCTGCGGAAGAAAGGCCTGATGATCTGCTCCCACAAATACTAACAGCCTGGCAAACTCAATGGGAAAGTCAGGTCTACTCTGTCTGTTCAGGTTGCTGTGAGCTGGAATTGACTCAAGGGCACACACAGCTATAGAGCTGGCTCTAAGAACAGAGAATTCATTCTGGGTGCTAACATTTTAGCATTCCAATACCCATCCGGGTATTTTCCAGAAGGTAATGGGACATTTGCCCAGAGATCTGGGAAGTTGCTGAAAAGCATCTGCCCTTTCTGGAGTTTGGGAGGAGGCAGTCCTTTTCCAAAACCCTTGGCATCCTCCCACAGTTGTAGGTCTGGTTTCACGCAGCTCTGCCTGGCTCTCATCAGCACCAGCTGCTGATTCAGAAGTTGCACCTCCTGGGAAGGAGGCGGGAGCCGCGGTCTTTCCTGGGTCATGTGTCACAGGGCCCCGGATAGCATAATCACCCTGTCCTACAAAGACAGGCCTTCCCATGAAGAATAACAGTCATTTGTATTTAAATGTACACAAGATACTCATTACTGTAGCCAATCTGAAGGGGAGGAAGCATTTGTCAGGTGTGGGAATAAACCAGGCTGAGATGTGGCCAAGTTGGAACAGTAGTTCCTCAGCTCCCAGGGAGGAGAGCTACACTGGAGTTAAAGGCAATGCAGACCTATTCTTGGGATTGACCTTTCCTCATTTGAATCCTAATGACATTGACTAACATTTCCTCCATTTAACATAGGATCTCAATTCTTACTAAGGAATCCTCAGGTCTAGTTTTTGAAGCAGTTTTTGTGTTATCTTCTAACCCAGCATTGGAGGTAGCAAAATTCGAAAAAAATCCTAGCTATGTGACAGGTTTGGGCACAGAACTTCACCTTTTTCAGTTCCAGTCTCCTACCTATAAAATGAGAACATCTAACAAGAGTTGTTAGATGAGAAAAACCACAGGAAACTTTTAGCATAGTTTCTGCCACATTCCTGTCAGCCGTTACCAATCCTATCTTCTAAAAATCTGTTGATCTACAATTAGATCCGGAGTCCTGGTGTGGCGCTGCAGGCTACTGCGCTGGACTGCAAGGTCAGTTTGAACCGTGAAGTCAGTGGCTCAAGCTCACCAGCGGCTCCTATAAAACCCTATACAGGGTCGCTATGAGTAAAAACTAACTCGGTGGCACACAACCACACCACTATTAGATCATCTGAGGAAGGATAACAAACCAAAGTCCTTATCCCCACAACTCCACGACTCCCATTCTGGTGGTTAGATCCCCTTGGACACCCACAGTGACTAGATCTTGTCTACTTCACAAGGCAACTCAACCCATCTGTGAAGAGCTCTGAAACAGCGACCTTGTTCTACGTCAGGAATGGGGTACATCCCCTGAAATTATCTGGTCTGGCCCTGCCAAAGCAACCACAGTTCCAGCCATCTCAGCGTTGTTGTTACTAAGTGCCATCATGTTAGGAATGAGTTAATTAAATATTCGACCAAATAGAGCATTGATAATCTTGTATGGCCCACAAATGATGTTATAAATCTTGGCAGAAAACAGGTTCCCCATCCCTGTTCCCCAATTAAACAATGTTAATTCTCATTCCACTTCCCCTTCATGTTACATAAACTCAGGGGTGAACATCTGGCTGCCCAGCATCTATGTCCCCTTGTTCTAGGAAGTTTCTCAATTTTGGGGGTGTGTGGGATGTGGGGCGCCTCTGTTCCCCACTCCCAGTACATGTGAACTTTAGTGGATATGTGATGTGGCTCAATATTATCAATGACCACAACACATGAGTCTCGCAGGGACTTGTTCAAGGCTAGCCACACGGACCAACGAGTGCTACTAAGAGCCAGCCCTAGGACCTTGACATTTGTTATTAGGAAAGACATACTCTTTCCACGTGGTCACAATGCAAGTAGAACACTAGTTTGGAACTTCTGGTCACCATCTTTGCTACCAA
Organism: Chrysochloris asiatica; assembly: GCF_000296735.1. Taxonomy (NCBI): domain Eukaryota; kingdom Metazoa; phylum Chordata; class Mammalia; order Afrosoricida; family Chrysochloridae; genus Chrysochloris; species Chrysochloris asiatica. Next base: position 9,047,835 of record NW_006408596.1, read on the forward strand.
GAGGAGAAAGTTGGCTCAAAAAGGAAGCCATTGCAGAAGATGGTCTTGCTGTTGTTAGGTGACATTTAGTCCATTCTAATAGCCACCCTACGTACAACAAAATTAAAAACACTGCCTGGTCCTGGGCCTCCACATTACTGTTGCTCAGTTTGAATCCATTGCTGCAGCATTTTTGTCAATCCATCTTGTTGGGGGTCTTCACCTTTCTGTTGACCCTGTACTTTACCAAGCTTTGCCAATAAATCGTTATTAACTGCCGTTGAGTCAATTCCAACTCATAGTAACCCAGTATAGGGTTTCCAAGGAGCAACTGGTGGGTTTGAACCACCAATCTTGCAGTTATCAGTCCAGGGCTTATCCTAAAGTGCCACACTCAATAAATGTTGTTTTTGTTAGGTGCAATCAAGTCAGTACCAACTCATAGTGATCCTCTGCACAACAGAACAAAAAACTGCCCAGTTCTGTGCCAAGCTCAGAATTGTTGCTACACTTAAGTCCACTGCTCCTGCCACTATGCCAAATCATCTTGGTGGAGGTCTTCCTCTTTTTCTCTGACCCTCCACTTCACCAAACATGATATCCATCTTCAGGAACTGGACTCTCTTGATAATATGTCTGAACCATGAGAGACAAAGTCTGGTCATCCTGGCTTCCAAGGAGTACTCTGATTGTACTTCTTCCATCACAGATTTGTTTGTTTTTCTGTCATTCCATGATACTTTCAATATTCTCCTCCAACACCATAACTCATATGTATCAATTCTTTATGGTCTTCCGTATTCACTGTCCAATGTCCACATGCATATGAGGTGACTGAAAATACATGACTTGTGGCAGGCACACCTTAGTCCTCAAACTGACATCTTTGCTCTTCAACACTTTAAAGAAGTCTCTATAGTCACCAAAAGTTCCTACCAGTTTGTCAATCCCAATAGAAAGGGATCATTTCTTTCCCAATAACGCTAGCAATAGCCACGCAGTAAATGTTAACAGAATCTGCCTTGAATTATGTTGTTGTTCAGTACCATCAAGTCAGTTCCAACTCATAACCACCCTGAATAGGGTTTCCAAAGAGTGGCTGGTGAGTTTGAATCACTCATCTATGGTTCAAACTGATAGCTCCCCCTAAACCAATCAATCACTGAAGTCCTGGTGTGATGCTGTAGGATAATGCACTGGATAGCAAGATCAGTTTGAACTAAAAGTCCAGTGGTTCAAACACACCAGCCTCACCTGAAATCCTATACAGGGAACCTGACTTGATGGCACTTAACAGTCAACAGCAAACCAATCCCTCTAGTCTGTGGGGATAGGAGTGAGGGAAGGGCATTGGGAAGAGTAAAAAAGACTCAGCGACAAAGCCTACATCATATGCCCGCCCCTGGGTATGCCCATCCCTGCAATAGATGAAGTGGAGGAGAATCAGCCCAACACAAAGCACATGGAGCTTCAAGCCACGTGTGGGGATTACACTCAAATGATAATTAGCATAAAATAAACTATCCAGTGTGGCTCTCTGGTCACCTACTCACATTCCAAGTGTTCAACAGCCACGTGTGGCAGGAGGTCACTGTTTGGAGGCACTCCAGTACAGATATGGGACAGCTTCAGCATGTTAAAAAGTTCTACTGGGCTGTCTTGATGGAATGGGAATGGAGAAGAGCTGATTCCCCAAGGGAACCGAAGATGCTGGTACCCAGAGGATGGTGACGGATGGGGTAGGCAACACAGATGCTCATGGTCAGTGATCTGAACGTGGGAGGCTGGGGATTGAGACTGATGAAGGTGATGGCCCTTCCCTTCTCAAATTGGAAAAATGCAAACAATTCCATCAACACTGAATGTGGCTTAGCGTTGCAGCAGGGTCACGGGCTTCCTGAAGCCAATCAATGAACAATGACCCTGGTTCAGAAAGTGCGCTGTTCAGGGATTTTTTAGCAAGAGTGGGGGCTGGAGAAGGAACTCTTCAAGGTTTTACTCCCTGAGAATTGTCTCTAGAGCTTCCTTTATTCTCCACCCCAATGCCCTTAGTCTGGGAACAGGAAGAATTTGTCTCTACTCCTAATTATCGGGTAAGACACAAACGATGCAAATATTATGCTAAATGAGGCCCCTGAAAATAGCAGAGAGCAAACCAGCGGCAGATGAAGCCTTGTCATTTGCAATTTGCAGGCGAGTTTGATGCCTTTCTTGGTTCTCTCCCTACTCCCCACCTCTGTTGTTGATGTTAATATGAACTCCTAAAAGAGTCACCTTCCCCCCACCCCCAGAAAGGTGTCAGTTGAGGGAAGGAGGAGGGGGCAGATGGGGGGAATGGAAATGCAGCTTGATTGCCTACGTCTGATTAGTAATTATGAGCCAAGAGCTGCTCTGGAAAGAAAGCACCCTGTCCCTCAGCTGAAGAAGAGACTTTGAGGAGAAAGCAGGTCTTCTCGGTGGAGGCTGGGACGGGACAATGATCAGAAGACAATGGTGTGAATACATGTGCAGTTGGGGAAACTGCTGCTGCTTGGGCTGGGAGAACACTAGAAACCCACTGCCCGTTGAGTGTATTTCAAGTCACGGAGACCACATGTGACTATTATGGAATTAAGGTTGCCAGGCATTTCTTCCACAGCACAGCTCAGAGGACTCGAACTGCCAGGCTTTCTGTTAAAAACAAACGGTTTGTGCCATCCACAAAGTCACACTGTTCCATGCTTCGCCAGCATCTGCACTCCATCATTTATGAGTGTGGGGAGACCTTGAGCTTGGATTAGCTGAAGCTGTGCTCCTTAGCTGCTGAATGGGAATAAATCTGGCACCAACTTGTTAAAGCTGTTTTGCAGATTTGATAAAGTCTTATTTCAGGGCACCCTGCCACTGACAGGAAGCTTTGTGTGGGGCTCTATAAGACCTCCGGAAGGCTACCTGGCCTCAGCCACCACTGTGGCTGCAGACTCACATCCATCAAAGCTGGGACGTGAGTATTTATCATCATGCACTTCCTGTTATGTGGGTCACCACCTAGACAACAAATACTCAGAAAGAGTTTACTGTTCACTGTTCCATGAACTGCCTCCTACTACAGGTGAAGAATGGGATAGGAGCACTCCCATCCAGCGTTCTCAGGTATCCACAATGCAGACAAGACTGGAAGGAAAAAGACACCTCCCTTTCCCCGCTGTCCAAGGAATGATGCACGGCATAAGACTGTCTCCTTCACAGAAGGTGCTCTGGTGGCACGATGGGATAAGCGCTGCTAGCTGACAAGATAGTGGTTGAGACCCACGAGTCCCTCCACAAGAAAAAGATGAATCAGTTTGCGTCTGCAAAGATAGCAGCTTTGGAAACCCCACTGGCCAGTTCTGCCCTGTCCTATAAGGATCACTGTGAGTAGAAATCAACTCAATAGCAGTAATTCGGTTTTTGGTTGTTCCTCAAGAATCAAAACATGCGGCTCAGCCTCCAAATCTCTGTGTGAACTTGGACTAGTGGCTCATCCTCTCCAGTCCGCAGCCTCTTCACGGGTTGTTGTGAGTTGGGTCTGACTCATAACAATCCTGAATAGGATTGCTGAGGAGTGACTGGTGAGCTTGAACCACCAACCCTGCAGTTCAAACTGACTTTTCATTCCAGCACATTCACTCGCAGGGCCACACCAGGACTCTACTTCGTGAGTAAGCATGGGTAAATACAGCTAAGCTACCCTTGTTGTTGTTGTTGTTGTGTGCCGTGGAGTCGGTTCTGACTCATAGCTACCCTAGCACTTTCTTTTCTCACAAGCATCTGTTTTCTTCTCCTAGTGCCTTAGGCTATAGCCTCTCATCTTGCCCTTTCTGAAGAGCATAGGTCTCCCCCTGAAAGTATGCAGGCCCCTTCCCATCCCTCAAGACCTGCCTGGCTTCAATCACACCTGATTTTTCGCTCTAAGAAGAAAGAGCTACATTTTTATAAGGTAAGGGTGTGTTCAGTGGGGAAGCAGGGTGGATATAAGGGAGAGTTGGACCTTGAAGTCAATTCTCAGTTGGCCATCAAGTCAACACCACGTCATGGCCACTCAATGTGTGTCAGAAAGCAACTGTGCTCCATAGAGTTTTCAACAACTGATATTTCAGAAGTACATCACCAGGCTTTTCTTCCAAATCACCTCTGGGTGGACGTGAGCTTCCAATTGTTTGGTTTGCAGTCAAGCGCTTTGACCATTTATAACCACCCAAGATTATATTGCTGATTGTTGCTGTGTGCCCTTGAAGGACTCTGTTTGACAGACTCAAACTGCCCTCTGGGGTGTGCTAGACTATCATCTTTATAGGAGTGGACCAGAGGACCTTTCCTTCTGTAATGCTACTGGGTGGATTCGAACCACTGGCCTTTTGGTTAGCAGCTGAGAACTTAATCAGTATATATATATCACTGTTACAAATTAGCATGTGATAAATCACTGCTCTCATAGATTACATTGTGTCCCCTAAATATATGTGTCAACTGGGCTGGGTCATGATTCTTAGCGGTGGCAGCTAAGTAACGGTGTGATCATGACTCTATCATGTGATGTGATGTGATCAGCCCATCCGTTGTAAGGGGATTAGAATTACAACACTGTGACTCATTTTACAGCTCTAAAAACCCCCTAACTGTGAGAGAATACATGTGTGTCTGTTAGTCTCCCTCTGGTGCTATTTCTGTTGTAGCATCACTAGGTCATTAAGACAGCGACCTCCAAAGACCTTCGTGGTAAGAATGGAACAAAAACAGTGGTCCACATTCTTAACTGCTCATTACATTTACCTGTTGTTGTTTGGGGTCTACTCCTAGTGGAACAATGCATAATAGAATGAAACACTTGAACCATCTCTCAATCATTGCTACCCTTGAACCCAATGCTGCTGCCATGTGTCAATCCAGCTCTTTGGAAGTCTCCCTCGCTTTTCCTGACCCTTTACTTTACCAACCATGATGTCCTTCTCCAGGGACCAGTCCATCTTGAAAATATGTCCAAAGCACATAAGACAAAGTCTTGCCACCCTCGCTTCTAAGGAGAATTCAGGCTATACTTATTCTAGCAAAGAATGGTTTGTTCTTTGGGCAGTAAGTGGTACTTTTAGTATTCTCCAGAACTCAAATGCATCAATTCCTATTTGGTCTTACTTATTCAGTATCCAAATTTTTAGTGTATATGAAGAGAATGAAAATGCCATGTCTTGAGTCAGATGCACTTTAGACATCTTTGCTTTTCAAAGTGACATATTTGCTCTTGAACACTTTAAAAACGTCCTGGGCACCAGATTTGCCTAATATAGTACATCGCTTGATTTCTTGACTGCTGCTTCCAAAGTGCTGATTGTGGATCCAAGTTAAATGAAATCTTTAACAACTTCTATTTTGTCTCCATTTATCGTGATTATTGGTTGTTTATTGGTTCAGTTGTGAGGATTTCTGTTTTCTTTACATTGAGGTGCAGTCCATATTGAAAACTGTAGTCTTTGATCTTCATCAGTAAGTAATTTAATTCCTCTTTACTTCCAGCAAGTAAGAGTGTATCATCTGCATATTGCAGGTTAATGAGACTGGTTCCAATCCTGATGTCATGTTCTTCATGTAATAATCCATCTTCCTGGATTAACTGCTCAGCATATAAATTAAATAAGTATGATGAAAAGAGAAAACCTCACATATACCCTTCCTGATTTTGAACCATGTAGTTTGTACCTCTAGTTCTGTTTCAATGACTGCCTCTTCCTCTCTGTACAGGTTCCTGTTGTCCATAGCTTGGAGCTCTTGTAGCACAGTGGTTACAAATTGGGCTGCGAACCTCAAGGTCAGTGGTTCGAAACTACCAGCAGTTCCGCGGGAGACAGATGAGGCTTTCTGCTCCCATAAAGATTTACAGCCTCTGAAACCCTGTACAGGGTCGCTATGAGTCAGAACAGACTCCATGGCACATAACAACAACAACAACACAGTAGAATGCCTTTGCATAGCCAATAAAACACAAGTAAACATCTTTCTGGTATTCTCTGCTTTCAGCCAAGATTCATCTGACATCAGTAGCGATATCCCTCGTTCCATGTTCTCTTCAGAATCCAGCTTGAATTTCTGGCAGCTCCCTGTTAATGTGCTGCTGCAAACGTTTTTGGATTATCTTTAGTGAATTTTACTTGCAAGTGATATTAATGATATTGATCGATAATTTTTGCATTGTGTTGGGTCACCTTTCTTTGGAATGGGCACAAATATGGATCTCTTCCAGTCGGTTGGCCAGGCAGCTGTCTTCCAAATTTCTTGACATAGATGAATGAGTATCTCCAGTGCTGCATAGTTTGTTGAAACAATTCAATTTGTATTCCGTCAATTCTTGGAGCCTTGTTTTTTTGTCAGTGCCTGAAAGGGAGTTTCTACTTCTTCCGTCAATGCCATTGGTTCTCGATCATATATTGCCTTCTGAAATGGTTGAATGTTGACCAATTTTTGTTGTTGTTGTTGGATACAGGCATTTACTGGGAGCTTTAAAAGTGCCAATACTCAGAGGACATGAACAGACACTTCACCAAGGAAGACATTCAGGCAGCCAGAAAACATATGAAGAAATGTTCGTGACCATTAGCCATTATTGTTGTTAAGTGCTGTCGAGTCGGTTCTGATTCACAGCGGCCCTGTATAAAGTTTCCAAGGAGCAGCTGCTGAGATTGAACCACCAAACTTGTGGTTCAAACCTTATCCCACAGCACCACACCAGGTCTTCATTAGCCATTGTTATTGTCGTTAAGTGCAATCAGGTCAGCTGTGACTCATAGTGACCCTGTATAGGTTCTCGAGGAGCAGCTAGTGACTGGTGGTTATGTGCCGTGGAGTCTGTTCTGACTCATAGCGACCCTGTACAGGGTTTCCAAGGCTGTAAATCTTTACTGGAGTAGAAAGCCTCATCTTTTTCCGGTGGAACCATTGGTAGTTTCTAACTGCTGACCTTGCGGTTTCCAGCCCGATTCATAGGCACTATGCTACCAGAGCTCCTAGCTAGTGACTAGAGAGATGCAAATCAGAACAACAATGAGATGTCATCTTATACCAACATTAAGAGCAAAGTTCAAAAAGGAAAACAACAAATGCTGGCGAGACTGTAGAGAGACTTGGACCCTCTTACATTGCTAGTGGGACTGTAAAATGGTTCAACCACTTTAAAAAACAGTATGAAGCTTCCTCAGAAAGTTGGAAATAAAAATATCTTATGACGCAGAAATCCCTCTACTTGGTATATATCCACAAGAAATATGATCCAGGGCACAAGTAGATATATGCACATTGACGTCCATCACAGCACTATTTACAACAGCAAAATGATGGAGACAGCCTAAGTGTCCATCAGTGAAAGAATGGATAAACAAACTTGGTACATACACACAATGGAATACTATGCAACACTGAAGAATGCCAATGACTCTACAAAACACCTCATAACATGGATGGACCTGAAGGGTATTAGGCTGAGTGAAATTATTCAATCAAAAAGAGACAAATACCATATGAGATCATTGTTGTAAAAGCTTAAGAAAACATTTTCATATTAAAAGAAACATTTTTTGATGGTTACCTGGGGTGGGAGGGAAGGAAGAGCAATTGACTGGCTAAAGAGTAGACACGTGTTAAATCAGTGACAAGGAGGGCAATATACAAGAAGAGGGAGGTTGGCAGAAAAGTGATGAAGACACAGGGAGGCATGATATGCAAGGGCTAAAGGAGATACAGGTAAATAGTGATACAGACACAACCTTGGGACAGCAGTGTTCTCTGCATGGGTCAATACATGGACTGAGACATAGGCTGAATGGGTGAGGGAGGAAGAGAGGGATATTCATATATATATACATATTGTTGTTGTTAGGTGCCATCGAGTCGGTACTGGCTCATAGCGACCCTATGCACAGCAGAATGAAACACTGCCTGATCCTGGACCAACCTCACTACCATTGGCAAATCCATCTCATTGGGGGTCTTCCTCTTTTTCTCTTACCAAACATGATATCCTTCTCCAGTGACTGGTCCCTCCTGACAATATGGCTGAAGTATGAGAGCTGAAGGTTGGCCATCTTGGCCTCCAAGTAGTATCTGGCTGCACTTCTTCCAAAATGGATCTTTGGTTCTTTTGGCAGCCCATGGCCCTTTCAATATTCTCCTCCAACACCATAACTCAAAAGGCATCAATTCTTCTACAGTCTTCCTTATTCACTGTCCAGTTTTTGCATACATATGAGGTTATGGAAAATACCATGGCTTGGGTCAGGCACACCTTAGTCCTCAAGCTGACAGCTTCACTCTTCAAAAAAACTTTAAAAAACTCTTGTGCAGCAGGTATGCCCAAAGCAATACGTTGTTTGATTTCTTGACTGCTGCTTCCATGAGTGTTGATAGTTGATCCAAGAAGAATGAAGTCCTTGACAACTTAAATCTTTTTTCCGTTGATAAGAATGTTTACTGGTCCAGTAGTGAGGATTTCTGTTTTGTTTACACTGACATGTAATCCATATCAAAGGCTGTGCTCTTTGATCTTCATCAGTAAAAGTTTTAAGTCCTCTTCACTTTCAGCAAGCAAGGTTGTACCATCTGCATATTGCAGGTTGTTAATGAGTCTTCCTCCAATCCTGATGCCACATTATTCGTCATAGAACCCAGCTTCTCAGATTATTTGCTCAGCATACAGGTTGAATAAGTATGGTGAAAGAATACAACCCTGTCACACACCTTTCTTAATATTAAACCATTCAATGTTCCCATGTTCTGTTCGAACAACTGCTTTTTGGTCCAGGTACAGATTCCTCATGAGCACAATAAAGGTTTCCAGAATACTCATACTTCACAATGTTGTCCATAGCTTGTCATGAGCCACACAGTCAAAAGCCTTTGCATAGTCAATAAAGCACAGGTAAACATCTTTCTGATATTCTCTGCTCTCAGCCAAGATCCATCAGACGTCAGCAATGATATCCCTCATTCCACGGCCTCTTCTGAAACTGGCTTGAGCCTCTGAAAATTATCTGTCAATGTATGCTTGCAGCCATTTCTATATTACCTTTAGTAAAACTTTACTCGCATGGGAATATCAAAGAGATTGTCTGATGATTTCTGCATTCAGTTAGGTCACGTCTCTTTGGAATGGGCACAAATACAGATCTCTTCCAATCAGTTAGCCCGATAGTTGTCTTCCAAATTTCTTGGCAGAGAGGAGTGAGTGCCTCCTGTGACGCCTCACTTTCTTGAAAGATTTCAGCTTTTATTCCATCAATTCCTGGTGCCTTGTTCTTTGCCAATTCCTTCAATGCACCTTGGACTTCCTCCTTCAGTATCATTGGCTCTTGATCTTAAGCTACCTTTTGAAACAGTTGAACATTAACCATTTCCTTTTGGTACAGTGACTCTGTATATTCCTTCCATCTTCTTTTGATGCTTTCTGCATCATTCAATAATTTGCCCAGAGAATCTTTCAATAACAAAAGTCGAGGCTTGAATTTTTCTTCAGTTCCCCCAGCTTGAGAAATGCTGAGCGTGTTCTTCCTGTTTGGTTTTCTGATTCCAGATCTTTGCACATTTTTTTGTAATATTTGGCTGTATCTTCTCAAGCTGATCTTTGAAATTTTCGGTTCAGCTCTTGGACCTCCTCATTTCTTCCATTTGCTTTAGCTTCTCTACACTGGAAAGCAAGTTTCAGTGTCTCTTCTGACATCCATTTTGACCTTTTCCTTCTTTCTTGTCTTCCTAATGACTTTTTGCTTTCTTCATGTATGATGTTCTTGATGTCATCCCACAACTCTTCTGGTCTTCGGTCTTCAGTATTTAGTGCATCAAATCTGTTCTTCAGATGATCTCTAAATTCAGGTGGGATATATTCAAGGTTTTATTTTGGCTCTCATGGACTTGCTTTCATTTTCTTCAGCTTCAGTTTGAATTTGCATATGAATAATTCATGGTCTGTTCCACAGTCTGCCCCTGGCCTTGTTTTCACTGATGATATGGAGCTTTTCCATTGTCTCTTTCCACATATGTAGTCAGTGTGATTTCTATGTATTCCGTCTGGTGAGGTCCATGTGTATAGACATCTCTTATGCTATTTAAAGAAGGTATTTGAAATTAACAAATCATTGATTTTGCAGAATTCTATCATGCGTTCTCCAGCACCATTTCTATCACCAAGGCTGTATTTTCCAACTACTGATCCTTCCTCTTTGCTCCCAACCTTTGCATTCCAATCACCAGCAATGATCAATACATCTTGATTGCATGTTTGATCAACTTCAGATTGAAGAAGCTGGTAGAATTCTTCTTTTTTGTCCTCACTGGCTTTAGTGGTTGGTGCATAAATTTGAATAATAGTGGTATTAACTGGGCTTCCTGTAAGCGCGTGAATATTATCTTATCACAGACAGTGTTGTACCTCATGATTGATCTCAATATGTTCTGTTTGACAATGAATGCAACACCATTCCTCTTCAATTTGTCGTTCCAAGCATAGTAAACCATGTGGTCATCAGACTCAAAATGGCCAATACCAGTCCATTTCAGCTCACTAATGCCTAAGATATAGATATTTATGTGTTCCATTTCATTTTTGACAATTTCCAATTTTCCCAGATTCATACTTTGTACATTCCATGTTCCTATTTTCAATGAATGTTTACAGCTGTTTCTCTTAATTTTGAGTTGTGCCCCATCAACAAATGAAAGTCCCAAGGGCTTTACTCCATTCACGTCATCACAGTCAACTTGACTTTGAGGAGGCAGCTCTTCCCCAGTCATGTTTTGAGTGCCTTCCAACCTGAGGGTCTCATTTCCAACACTATATCTGACAGTATTTCTTTTCTATTCATAAGTTTTTCAGTGACTAAATATTCGGAAGTAGTTCCTCACTTTTTTTTCTAGTCTGTCTTTGTCTGGAAGCTCATCTGAAACTGTTCACCATGGGTGACCCTGCTGGTATTTAAAATACCGGTGGCACAACTTTCAGAATCACAGCAACTCAGAAGCTACCATAGTATGACAAACTGACAGACGAGTGGTGGATACACACACACACACACACACACATGGAGTCCTGGTGTGGTGCTGTGGGCTAATGCGCTGGAATGCAAAGTCATTTGAACTGCAAGGTTGGTGGTTCAAACTCACCAGCCACTCTTTGGAAACCCTATACAGGGTTGCTATGGGTTGGAAAAGATACAACAAATATATATCCCACAGGAGTCCTGGTGTGGTGCTGTGGGTTAATGTGCTGGACTGCAAAGTATGTTTGAACTGCAAGGTCAATGGTTCAAACTTACCAGCCGCTCCTCAGAAATCCTATACAGGGTCATGATGGGTCGGAACCTACTTGGCACTTAAAAACAAAAATATCTCACAAATACATAAGAGTTTGAAAGAGGGTATCTGTACATGGGTATTTATTTACCTTTTCTGCAAACACAACTATGAATGTAGTCCAGTATACAGGGTACAAAATGATGAAACCTTCTTAGATATTATAAAACACCTTAAGGCAATGCCTAGCTGGGCCTAGGGGCTCAGTACCGTACTCTCAACTGACACCGTAGTCAACTGACATAACACAATCTACAAACACAATGTTCTACATCCTGCTTGCGTGAGTAGGGTCTGAGATTTTGAAAGCTCATGAGCGGCCATCTAAGATGCTATTACTGGTCCCTACACGTGTGGAAGAAAGAAGAGTGATGAGAATTGAAGATGTTTGTAATCAATTAGTCCAACAGACCAATGGAACATGTCAACACCAGTCTCCATGACTCTGAAACGAGAAAATGTCAGCTCCCACTACCAACTGCTCTGAAAGGGATCACCTTAGATGGTCCTGGATAGAGATAGAGAAAATGAAGGGAAAAAAAAACAAAAAACAAAAAAACAGGTTTCCTTGTCAGAAAGACACTGGGGAGACCTGAGACTATGGTTCTTGACCACCCTTCAGATCTGGAAAGGAACTCACACTCATGGCCCAATTCTCAGCCAAGCAGTAGATAGGTGGAGGGAGGGGAGAAGAACACTAGTAAGGTATACTGACCATGGAATGGTCAATCATTCAAAATCCAAAGGGCAACTTCCGGTTTGCCAGGGCGGCCAGGCGGTGCGGGTGAGTGGGGGCTCCGGGATGGGGGGGGGGGCAACTTGCGAGTTAAACCTCCCAGGTAGGAACCCATAGTCTCAGAGCCAGCGTGAGTCTCAGTGCGCCAGAGCCTTAGACCCGCTTCTTTAAGAAATCACTGTGCGAGGAATTACAGGCTTCTTAAACTTGCGCTGCTGCAGCCCCAGCTCCTTTGGGCTTGAGGGGGCGGGGCGGGAACCAGCTCATGTGGAGCCTCCAGTAGCGGGGAGACTCAAGCAGGGAGAGCCACTGGTGACACCTACCCCAAGGTGGGATTTCTGCGCATACAGTGGACAGAGGAAAGTTAGTTTAAAGGGGGGTAAAAAAAAGCCTGCAGGAAAAGAGAAGCGGCGACTGTCTGACGTCATCAGGTGTGGACTGTGCCTGCCTGAGCCACTTCTGCCCTGCCCAATTGACCCGTGTCCGCCGGCCAGCGGACCCCCCACCCGAGCACAGTCCAACCGTGTTCCCGGGGCCCACCGGGCGCGCACGCGTACACAGGCGAGCAGCTCCCCCCCTGCCCGAGCCATGTCCCACAGGCCTGCCAGATGCGCGAAAGTGAGCTACCCGCCTCCCGCTGAACTGAGCAGTGTTCCTCAGCCCTGCCGGGCGTGTGCCGGCAAACAGCTCACCTCACGCTCAACTGAACCGCGGGGAGCGGGGGCAGGCAGGCCCCCCCTCCTGCCACGAGCACCCACGGGGGAACCCCATTTGGGTCTCCCCTTTTTTTTTATTATTTTTTATCTTAGAAGGTTCAGCAGGAGCCCCGACGTGGCTCTGAGGGCTGGGGTGCCATTACAAGGTCACCTGAATTACAGGGTCAGTGGTCCACGCCCACCAACCGCTCCTCAGAAACCCTATAAAAGAGCATTAGGGGAGGGACGTCCGG
>NW_006408596.1:9065064-9071803 GCF_000296735.1 Chrysochloris asiatica
GTGAAGCTGATGATGTGCCCTGTAAACTTTCACTCAATCCAAAATAAAAACATTTAATAAAAAACAAAACAAAAATCCAAAGGGCAACATTTACCTAAGGACACAGTTAAGAAGCAATGGGAGGAGTGTGGAATGGAAATAGGAGCCACAGGGAGGAAGTGGGATCACTGTTGTTGCATGGAGGGGACTGTAATCATTGAGCTGAAACAAAGCGTATGATTTGTTGAATGTAAAACTGATGATCTTGTCTGTAAACCTTCACTCAATTCACAATAAAAAGTTTAAAGAATAAAAAATGTCAATAATCAGGTTCAGTCCCCCATGTTTATGATTTAGTCGTTTGTTTGGGATATGGCCTGTGCCATGGACCTTAAAAACCTTGCTATGGAATCTTCATTTACAGTTCTGTTTGATCACTATGATGGTAGAAGGGAATTCTGAAAGGGATCACCTTAGAGGGTCCTGAATAGAGTTAGAGAAAATGTGGAACAAAACTCTATACTGAGTGGCGATGAATCACAACTGACTGGATGGCACTTACAACAATGAGCTTATGATTTTTTTTTTTTTTAACTCAGCACTTGCAGTCATTGAAGAAAACAGAAATGAGAAGTTACCACCATTTAAACAAATTAGCAAATAAATAAATAAATAACCCTCTTTTCTGGCTAGGATGAGGGAAGCACTTCCAAACAGTGCTGGTGGGAATGTAAATTAGTTCTACGTTTCTGGAAAGCAATTTAGGCAGACAAGCCCAATTGTGTTAAAAATATGTATATGTACATTTAGATACAGCAAAAAGACTGGGAGAATATAAAACAAATGTTAACAGCAATTTTCTTTGTGTAATAAGATTAAGGTGATTTTTATTTTCTTCTTTATCCTTTTCTGTATTTCCCAAATTTCCACAGTGAGCATGAATTGCTTTCATAATAAGGGAGAAAAAAGAAAAACAAGGAAAAGAGACACATTTTTTAAACACCTTGTTATGTTCCTTTGAAATGTGCTTTCTCCCAGTTCACTCTGGGATGCTTGGTTTTGCAACGCTAAGCCTTTTCTGAAGAGTTTTGTGTTTCATCCTGAAAGAGTCGGCAAATAAAAGGGACTGCTTATTCTAGTCTGTACGACGAAATAGAAAGCTCGCAAGACCAGCATTTGGCAGACCTGCCCTTCCCTGGCGATGTGACCTTCGGTGAGTTATTCTAACTCCATGACATCCAGATTTCATTTCTGTAAGTGAAAATACATAATCATAGCCACCTTATAGGATTACACTAGATAGGTACATAAAGGGCCTAGGACAAAGGTAGTGCTGTGGTAGGAGCCCCGGAGTGGCAAGCAAATGAGTAAGCAGTCGTCTACTAGCTGGAAGGTTGGCAGTTTGAACTCACCCAGAGGAAGACAGGCCTGGCTTTGTGCTCCAAAAGGTCACAGCCCAATAACCCTATGGAGCATGGGACGGTCATGGGCCAGAATCAATGAGGGGACTTCAAAAAGTTTGTGGAAAAATTCCAAAGTCTTTTACTGACATTTTTCAGTGAACTTTTTGAATCCCGCCTTTGTGTTCCTTATATAATAACAGTATATAGTCTTTACGAACAAAAATCCTTTCTGGATCTTTAAGTGGCATTGGTTTGTTGTTGTTGTTATATGCCATCGAGTTGATTCCGACCCATAGCCACCCTGTATAGGGTTTCTGAGGAGCAACTGGTGAGCTTGAACCGCCAACCTTGCAGTTCAATTAACCCACAGTGCCACACACAGGACTCCAAGTGGGACTGGTAAGTGATGGAAATAGTGCATAGCTTTCTTATTTAGCCTTACTTCAGTTCAACACAAGACTCAAAGGCATTTCCATTATTTAAAATCTGTATCTACAGCTACTGAAGGGGACTGTGATGAAGAATCTGAAATGAGTAGGGGTTGGTTCAAGGACCACTGGTAGCACAGAGTTATGAGAGGGACTACTAGCCACAGGTCAGCAGTTTGAACCTACCAGCTGCTCAGAGGGAGAAAGATGAGGCTTTCTGCTCCCATAAATATTTACATCTTCAGAACCCTACCTGGGTCCTGGTGTGGCGGTATAGCATAAGCACTCGACTACAAGGTCTGTTTGAACTGCAAGGTCAGCAGTTCAAACTCACCAGCCACTCCTTGGAAACACTATGCATGGTCATTGTGAGTCGGAACTGACTCAACAGCACTTAACAACAACACAAAAACCACAAAAATTGATTTTTTCTGAACCCTAGACAGGGTCACTATGAGTTGGAATTAACTTGATGGCTCACCACCCATCACCACCACTAAATTTAAATAGCATTAAAGAGTAAGTAGGAGTAGTTCATAGGAGCTCTGGTAGCGCAGTGGTTGCGAATCAGGCTGTGAACTGCAAAGTCAGCAGCTTGAAACTACCAGCTGTTCCACAGGAGAAAGATGAGGCTTTCTGCTTCTGTAAGGATTTACAGCCTCAGAAACCCTGTACAGGGTCGCTATGAGTCGAAACCAACTCCACGGCACATAACAACAACAACAAGTAATATTTCGTAGTATTTCATTAACTGGAAGTTTGTAATTCAGGTTTTGCAATGCTGGTTAATACGCTGGACTACTAAGTTGATTTGAACCACAAGATTGGTGGTTCAAGCTCATGAGTCATTCCTTGGAAACCCTATACAGGGTCACTATGAGTCAGAAGTGATTCGATGGCACTTAACAACAACAGTAATCCAGGGACAGCTTATACTGTGGCAACTTACATGTTGCTATGATGCTGGAAGCTATGCCACTAATACTTCAAATACCAGCAGGGTCATCCATGGGGAGTGGGTTTCAGCAAAACTTCCAGACTAAGAGACTAGGAAGAAAGGCCTGGTGATCTACTTTTGAATATCAGCCAGTGGAAACTGTGGATCAGAAGAGACTATTGTCTGACTGGCTGAAACACGCCAGTAATGGTGCATTGCACTCCGATATATATCAGGGTGCTCTGTGTCACAGCTAAGCACCACAAAAGTACAAACCAGATGTGGGAGCAACTCCTCAGGTCCTCGTAGAGAAGAAGCAGTCATCCAGAGGGAACATCTATCCTATGTGGAGAAATGAACCCAAGTATCATCATTCCCATTTTAAAGACAGAGTGAGCAGGCTCTTAAGGAGGTAGAAGGCTTTGCTAAAGATCCTCCTGGGACATCTAGATTAGAAACTGAACAAACAGCAAAGCCTGAATTTCTTCACTTGTGGAATAATGTACCGCTGCTATTTCTCCAGCCCAGAATGATGTTTCATCTTCCCATAGCTCCACTGACCAACAGTCTTTGCTTATAAAGTCGTTTATGCCAGCCAATAAATTGTCAGGCATGTGGTCCTCTATGCTTATCAGATCCTGTAGTGAGGTGCCATCAAATCATTCCAACTCACAGTGACCCCAGGTGACACAGGAAAACTGTCCCATAGGTTTCCTAGGATGCAGTCTTTATGGGAACAGCCCACCAGGTTACTCTCCTATAGAGTCACTGGGTGGGGTCAAACCACCAAATTTCAGTTGGCAGTTGAGCACTTAACCATTGTGCTACCAGGCCTTCTTTGGTATAAATCCTCTTGTTGTTAAGTGCCCTGAAGTCAGTTCTGACCCATAGTGAACCAGTACAGTATATCTGAGGAGTGGCTGGTGTGTTTGAACTGCCAACTTTGTGTATCCTATAGTGCCACACCAGAATTCTACATAAGACCTGTTGTTAAGTGCCATCGAGTTGGTTCTGAGTCACAGTGATGCTGTACAGGGCTTCCAAGAAGTGGCTGGTGGGTTCAAACCACCGACTTTGAGGTTAGCAGTCCAGAGCTTATCCTACAGTGCCACACCAGGGCTCTATAAGACGCAGGAGTTCAGAACAGTTGAACTCACTTCATACAGAGAACATCACTCCATTTCATTTCACCGCACCCTATTTTCTGCTCCAAAGAGAAAGAAAAGAAGCTCATTTTACCGTAGTTAGGGTGAGTGCTGAGGGGCAGGAGACATGCTGGACTTTGCATTTTGAGTAGAGACAACTGAGTTTTTCTCTGTTTTCTCCCTACGTGGTCTCACACGTATATGCCCACAATTTAAACTGCTGTGCATTGGCAATTTCCCAGATTTCAATTTTTGGACTAGTTCCCCCTTCTTAGCTATAGACTCTTATAAAAGTTTTAAATTAACATCTCTTTTTGGTTGTCTCAAATGCACACATCCCAAACTCAGCGTGTCTAGGGGTAAACTCACCTTCGTCTTCTAATCCAACACACTCTATCTTCACGAACAGTGACGTCATCCATCCAGTTTCCTAAACCACTGCACTTTATCCATGGACCTTTCTCTCTCTGCCTCCCGACCTCACACACTTTTTCTAAAGACCCCATTGCTATTGAATTACTTCCAACTCATACGGACCCTATAGGACACAGCAGAACTGCTCCGTAAGGTTTCCAAGGCTGTAACCTCTACAGAAGCCGACTGCCACATCTTCCTCCTGTGGAGTAGCTGATGGGTTCGAACCACCGACTTTTAGGTAGCAGCAGAGTGCTTAACCACTGTGCCACCAGGGCACCTTCCCCCTTTTGTGCTGTAAAATGCTGTCAATTCAGTGCCAACTCATAGTGACTCTGCATAAAGTTTCTGAGGAGCAGCTAGTGGGTTTGAACTGCCGATCTTGTAGTTCCCAGTCCAGTGCTGATCCTACAGCACCACATCAGGAACCTTAGAGCAGAACTAATTACAGGTGCTGGATGACTTCATTTGTTGTTGTTGTTAAGCACCACTGAGTTGGTTCCGACTCATAGCGACTCTGCATAGGGTTTCCGAAGAGCAGCAGGTGAGTATGAACCGCTGACCTTGTGGTTTGTAGTCCTGTGTCGATCCTGCAATGTCACACCAGGACTCCTAGCCATCATCAATTGTCATTGTTGTTAGGTGCCATCGAGTCAGTACCAACCCATAGCGGCCTTATGCACAGCAGAAGGAAACACTGCCCAATCCTGGGCCAACCTCACTACTGTTGCCACACTTGACTCTATCGATGCTGCCACTTGGCCAATCCATCTTGTTAGGGGCCTTCCTCTCTTTCTCTGTCCCTCCACCTTACCAAACATGATATCCTTCTCCAGCAACTCATCCCTCCTGACAATATGTCCAAAGTATGAGAGACAAAGTTTGGCCATCTTGGCCTCCAAGGAGCACTCTGGTTGCACTTCTTCTAACACAGATCTGTTGGTCCTATAGGTAGCCATTGGCACTTTCAATATTCTCCTCCAACACTGTAACTCAAAGGCATCAATTCTTCTACAGTCTTCCTTACTCACTGTCCAGTTTACACATGCATATGAGGTTATTGAAAATACCGTGTCTTGGGTCAGGCACACCCTAGTCCTCAAGCTGACGTCTATGCTCTTCAACACTTTAAAAAGGTCGTGTGCAAATTTAAACCACAAGCTCAAACAAAGGAGGACAGGCCTTGGAAATGCCTGAGAGAGAATTCAGAAAAATGGTTATAAAATGTTTCAAAATACTTTACAATGGAGTTGAGAAAAATAAGGAAGAAGTTAGGAAAGTGCTACAGGAACAATCAAATAAGATAGATACAGCATTAGAAACAATTCAAAACCTACAGAAAGAGGTCCAAGCAATCAATAACAAAATAACAGAAATAGAGAACACTCTGAAAGGGTAGAGGAGTAGAATAGATGAGATGGAAGGTAGAACCAGTGAGCTGGAAGACAAATATCTGAATACCACTAAGAGAGAAGAACAAACACAAAAAATGATAAAAAATTCAGAAGATAGCCTAAGATTCATGTTAGACAACATGAAGAGGAATAACATAAGAATTATCGGTGTTCCAGAACAAGAAGTATCACACAAGTCCACAGAGGAAATAGTTGAAGAACTGCTGGAAGAAAATTTCTCTAACATCCTGAAAAGTGAAAAGATAAACATCCAAGAAGCTCAACGAACCCCAGAAAGGATAGACCCCAAAAGAAAATCACCAAGACATATCAAAGTTAAGCTTCCCAAAATCAAGATAAGGAGACACTTCTGAAAGGCGCCAGGGAAAACAGACGTGTCACATACAAAGGCAAGCAAGTCAGATTAAGCTCAGATCTCTCAGCAGAAACCATGCAAGCAAGAAGGCAATGGGGAAACATTTATAAAACCCTGAAAAGACAAAAATTGCCAACCAAGAATCCTTTATCTAGCAAAGTTATCAATCAATATGATGGTGTAATCAAAACATTCCAAGATAAACAGAAGCTAAGGGATTTTGCCAAAGCCAACCCTGCACTACGAAACATCCTAAAGGGAGTTCTGTGGACTGAGAACCAACAAGAACAGACAACAACCAGAGATTGACATACGTGTCAGCATCTCCCTGAATAAAATCAACAGAAGGAAGAGTTGAGAACAGAACAAAACTATAAGAAAAAACTCAGAGAATCTGGGACATCAGTCTATGACCAAAACAAGTTCAATGTAAAAGAAGGTAAACATGTAGGAACAGAGATCCAGATAGTGATAAGGTCAGGTCAATTACAGGATAAAATAGAATGCAGTAAATGGAGAGAAAAGTTAATGGACTATATGGCAACCTCAAAGAAACTTAACACGTCACAACATATCAAGAGAATGAAAATCTAAGAAGAACATGGAAACATTAAAACTATGAGGAAACTCACAAGAAAGAACACAAAAATCATTTACTCAACA
>NW_006408596.1:9078620-9080501 GCF_000296735.1 Chrysochloris asiatica
CGATCAACCGCCTCTTGGTCCAGGTACAGACATCCTCATGAGCACAATTAAGTTTTCCAGAATACTCATACTTCACAATGTTGTCCATAGCTTGTCATGAGCCACACAGTCAAAAGCCTTTGCATAGTCAATAAAGCACAGGTAAACATCTTTCTGATATTCTCTGCTTTCAGCCAAGTTCCATCGGACATCAGCAAAGATATCCCTCGTTCCATGGCCTCTTCTGAATCCAGCTTGAACCTCTGTCAATATGTGCTTACAACTGTTTCTATTACTTTTAGTAAAACTTTACTCTCATGGGATATCAAAGATATTGTCCGATGATTTCCACATTCCATTATGATACCTCTCTTTGGAATGGGCACAAATAAGGATTAGGCCCTGTGTATTTCATCCACCAAATAGCTCTCAGACTTGTTGAACGTGTCGACTTTTCCCTGTCTCCACTGAGACCGCACTTTCGTCTCTTACAGACTTTACCTGGGCCCTGCTCCATTCTTTAGACAGAGCTGCTTTTCAAAACACGCCTGTGATCAATGTTATTTCCCCTACCTGCGCCTGTCCAATGATTTCCCAGTGCTCTTTACATAAATCCCAAACTCCTTACAATGGCTCTGAAGGTCATGCATCAAGCCTACCTTGTTGAACCACTAGCCACACAGGTCGCCTCTCAGACACTCAAGTGTTCCACCGCAGGACCAAAGCATTGTCCGCTCTTTCCCATTACCCTCAGACTCTCCCTCGCCTGCTTTACTCCCACCTACTTTTCTCACTCACCTCTGATGTCACTTCCTCTCCATGTCCCAGTCTGGGCCCATTCCTTTACTATGCATTTTCATGGATGTGTGTTTCTTTCCTTCACAGCATTACTGCCATCTATAATCACAGATTGGTTATAGATTTATTGGCGTCTTAGTGTGGCACTGTGGATTAATGTGCTAGACTGCAAAGTCAGTTTGAACCACAAGGTCGGCAGTTTAAACACACCAGCCACTCCTCAGAAATCCTATACAGGGTCGCTATGAGTTGGCACCGACTCGAGGGCACTTAGCAACAACAACAATCATAGAATCATTGCTGTGGGTCTTTAATTTGTCTGTCTCCCCATTATTCCTGTAAGGCCCGTGAGCATAAGAATGGTGTGCATTTAGTAATGAACAGCTCATATCCCCAGTATTTTCACGCGAGTCAGATTTCAGCCAGAGCTAAAAGGGAGGACTCAAATGACCCCTGGCCTGATGCTTATTGGCCAAAACAAAATGTGATATAGTTTCTCTCCACTTACTATCATGCAAGAACGAGAGGTAAGGTCTGTTAGTCATCAGGAGGCAGTGAAACCCCAGAATGGCCAACGCACCTGGTACTGCTGGTTGGCATAGACAAATGGAAAAGAGAGGGAGGGATTTAAGATTACCAAAGGCTAGTGTATTTTCAGGGACATGCCTATTCTTGATTTTGCTAAAATATTTCCCAATGATCTGTTGAAAACCTAGGAAGATTTGATTATAAAGTCAAGGTGGAAATGTTATGAAGCATTTAGAATGGCAGATAAGAAACTCACTGTATAGTATGCGTGAGTGCATGTGTGTTGTTAAGTGTCATCGAGTCAGTTCCAACCTATAGCAACCCTGTATAGGGTTTCCAAGGAGCAGCTGGTGAGCTTGAACCACCAACCTTGCAATTCAAACTGACCTTGCAGTCCAGCACATTAACCACCCCACAGTACTACACCAGGACTCTCTATATACACGTGTGTGCCTTGTCTGTGCACACATATACATGTTCAGGATTTAAAACATACTACCCAGGAGTCCTTGTTGCACACCTTTCCCAATTTTAAAAATTCAGTGTGCGACAAGGTTGTGTTCTTTCACCATACTT
>NW_006408596.1:9081209-9103183 GCF_000296735.1 Chrysochloris asiatica
ATGTCATGCTGGGTAAGATGGAGGGTCAGAGAAAAAGAGGAAGACCCCCAACGAGATGGATCGGCCAGGTGGCATCATTGATGGTGTCAAGTGTGGCAGCGGTAGTGAGGTCGGCCCAGGATCGGACATTGTTTTGTTCTGCTGTGCATGGGGTCGCTATGAGTCAGTTCCAACTTGATGGTACCTGACAACAACAACAACCCAGGAGTCCTGGTATGGCACTGTAGGATAAAGCACAAAATCTGTTTGAACTGCAAGGTGAGCAGGAAGAAAGGCCTGGTGATCTACTCTTGAAAACCAGCCAATGAAAACTGTGGATCAGAACAGAGTATTGTCTGTTCTGGTCCAGCCAATCCTTAGAAACCCTATACAGGGTCACTGTGTATTGGAACTGACTTGATGGCACTTAACAACAACAACACCCATAAGTCACAGTAGTCAGTTTCTGAAATGTGGGCCACACCTGCTGCTGATTGGGCTATAGAGCAGTGTCTTGTACATGCTGGGCCAATCAGATTCTGTTCCCTGGGCACACAGAATTGGATTGGAGCGACTGTGTCTGTACTGTGTACACACGGTGATCAGCATGCACACTGCTTGGTGGGGAAAGCCAGTCTGCCAAGAAACTGAAACAAGTGGGCAGAAAGGAGAGATGCAGAGACAGCCCAAGTCCACAATTTTCCAGGTTTCCATTTCAACCTCTACAGACCCCAGCGTAAACCTGCCCTGGAGCCCGTGAGTCCCCGCATCAGTAGTGCATTGCATGCCTTTCAACTTAGAACTGAAGCCATAACAAATATGCACACCAAGGGTCCTTCCCCAAACACACTCTGTCCCCTCTCCTCTTCATTTTTCTCACTAGCATCAGTCTCTTTCTAATAGATATTGCTGTACACTCAATGTGGGCTCTAACTCACAGCTACCTTGTAGAGGGTTTCAGAGGCTGTAAACCTTTGCACGAGCAGAAAGCCTCATCTTTCTCCTGTGCAGATGGTGAGCTCAGACCACCAACCTTGTGGTTAGCAGTCCAATGCTTCTCCTACAACAGATACAAATATAAATATACACATATTTGTTGCTGTTACTGGGTGTCATTGAGTTGGTCCCTACTAACTGTGTCCCTAAGTATAACTATCCACAGTTTAACTACCTCAGTGGGTTTTCTGTGGGGTCCTGATGTGGTGCTGTAGGGTAAGCACTGGACTGCTAACCACAAACTAACTACAAGGTTGGTGGTTCAAAACCAACAGCCATTCCTTGGAAACCCTGTATAAGTCACTATGAGCTGGAACCAACTCCAAGGTACTTAACAATAAGAAGGGTTTTCTAAATGGTCATCAGGAATAGATTGTCAGGTCCTTGTTCCACAGACCTGCTGGTTGATTCAAACTGCCAACCTTTTGGTTAGCAGCCAAGTGCTTAATTGTTATATCACCAGGATCCCTTTATACTACTTATTAGAATATATCTGTGTAATACGTCCATCTCTTCCCACTGGACCATGTAAGCTGAGTGACCACAGTCATTTTTTTTTTTTTTTTTAATTTCTACAACAAAATAAACTATGTTGTTCGTAAGTGCCATCAAGTTGGTTCTGACTCATAGCGACACTGTATAGGGTTTCCAAGGAGCGGCTGGTAACCTTGAACCACCTACCTTGCAGTTCAAACAGAACTTAAAGTCCAGGACATTAACCCACAGCACCACACCAGGACTCCAAAGTAAACTATGTTGTTGTTAAGTGCTGTCCAGTTGATTCTGACCCATAGCAACCCTGCATAGGATTTCCGAGGAGCAGCTAGTAAGCCATCGACCTTGCAGTTCAGATGGCTTTGCAGTCTGGCACATTAACCCACAGGACCACACCAGGACTCTAAACTACAGGCAAGTCAAAAAACAAAAACAAAAAAATACACATCGGAGAAAATATCTGCAATATATATAGCCAACACAGGATTAAAAGCAAGTATATACAAATAACTAAGGAGCTCTGGTAGTGTTGTGGTTACGAATCGGGCTGTGAACCTCAAGGTCAGCAGTTTGAAACTACCAGCTGTTCCGCAGGAGAAAGATGAGGCTTTCTGCTCCCGTGAAGATTTACAGCCTGAGAAACCTTGTACATGGTCGCTGTGAGTTGGAACTGACTTCACAGCACATAACAACAACATATAAAAATAACTACAAATTATAAGCATACAAACAACTCTAGAAAAATGGACAATTCACAGAAGAAGCAATCCAAATGGCCACTAAGTATATGAAAAGATGCTTGACTTCACCAGTGAAAAAGGAAATAAAATCTGAAAGAAGATAATGTTTGTGATGATTCCGTCTGTGTTATCTATCACCTTGGCTGAGGGACATTTCTCAGTGGTGTGGCTCTTACGATGCAGTTATCCTGCTGCACGTCTTCAAGTTGGTTCCAACTCACAGCAACCCTGTAGATGGTTTCTGAGGCTGTAAATTTTTACAGGAACAGAAAGCCTCATCTTTCTCCCAGGGAGTAGCTGGTGAATTCGAACTACTGGCTTTGTGGTTAGCAACTCAATGTGTCACACATTCCACTGCCAAATCTTCTTCCTCCTTGACCATATCTGATGCAATATAATCCCTTTTATGATGAAATCTGCTATGTGTAGTAAATTAATAAAAAGGGAGTTTCCTCAGGGATATGCCCTGCTTCTAGTATATATAGCTGTTCTGGCAAAATCCTCTGGCTTTTTGTTGGTTCTAGACCCTGCATCTGGTTCATCATTATGCAACCTTCAGCTCTTTGGACTTGACCCAGCCATTGTTGTTGTTAGGTGTGACGCAGAGCAACCCTACCCACAACAGAATGATACACTGCCCCGTCCTGCACCATCAGTACAATTGTCGTTACACTTGAGCCCATTGCTGCCGCCACTGTGCCAGTCCATCTCACTATGGACCACCTCTATTTTTCTGACCCTCCACTTTACCAAGGTTGGTGTTCTTCTCCAGGGACTAGTCCTCCTGATAACATGTCTGAAGTATGAGAGATGAAGTCTTACCATCCATCCTGGCTTCTTCCAACACAGACATGTTTGTTTGAGCCTACCACATTGCCTGGGAATCATTAGCTTTTGTAGCTTCTGACTCAGTGGCCTGCCATCTGACCTGCTAATTTGGGTTCGTCAGTACCTACATATAGCTACATGAGTTAGGAGACACCTCACACCTGACATCTGACCCACAGCCATAAAACTTACCAGCCTCTTCATCCACATGAGCCATTTCCTTCCCATAAAAAAAAAAGTTATATATATATATATACACACACACACACATACATACACACACACATATGGAGTCCTGGTGTGGTGTTGTGGGTTAATGTGCTGGACTGCAAGATTGCTTTGAACAGCAAGGTCGGTGGTTCAAGCTCATCAGCCACTCCTTGGAAATGCTATTCAGGGTCGTTATGAGTCGGAATCAACTCAAAGGCACTCAACAACACATAGGTTGTTGTTGTTGTTAAATGCTGTCAAGTCATTTCCAACCCATAGCAACCCTGAACAGGGTTTCCAAGGCTGTAAATCTTTACGGGAGCAGAAAGCCTCATCTTTCTCCCACAGAGAAGCTGGTAGTTTCAAACTGCTGACCTTGTGGTTCTCAGCTCGATTCGTAACCACTACGCTACCAGAGCTCCTTCAACAACACATATACATACACATATATAAGCATACACTAGTTGTGCTTCTCTATAGATCCCAACCTAAGAGACTGTTTATGCCCATCATTTTAGCAAGGATTCATGAGTCATGCTTTTGTTCATTCAATTGTTTTCATTCATTTAATGAACTCAATGAATATTACTGAACACCTGGACTGCCATTTCTAGGTAGTGGAGATATATCAGTGAACAAAACAAACAAAAATCTTTGTCCTTAGGGAGTTTATAGTCTATTGAACACAACAAGTGTTTAAAAAGCAGTACAACATATAGTCTGGCAATTTTCATGCTATGGTGAAAATTTAAAGGGGAGAATGTTGACCTGAAATATCAATGTGAGTAAAGGACCTGACATTTTAAATTAGGTGACCAAGCATGGCAGAGGAGGTGGACTTTGAACCAAAACCCATAGCAAATAGGAGTGGTTCCTGTTATTTCTAAGGAAAGAGCATTTGAAACAAAGGGATCAGCTCGTACAAAGGCCCTGAGGCAGGGATTTGCCTCTATCTTATTCCAACAACTGCCAATCACACTGGACAGAGTAGCACTGCCCCACTGGGTTTCCAAGGCTGTCGTATTCACAGAAGCAGACTGCCGCATCTTTCTCCTTCCCAGTGGGGCAGTGCTACTCTGTCCAGTGGGGTCACTGTGAGCTGGAATTGACTGAACAGCAACAGGTAGGAGATGAGGCTTAAGGAACAATTGGAATCAGGACTGACTGTGAGGGCTGGAAAGGTAAATGTAAACATTTTGTAGCAAAAGGAGGGGAGTGATTGATTTTGCAGTGCAGGAGTGGAGGTCCCTGGGACCATCAAGGGAGAAGAGCATAGAGCAGGACCCTACCCAGAGAAGCAAAGACTATGGAGGCAAAGACGATGATGTGGAGAGATGGAGCAGCGGGGGTCTCTAAACCCAGAGAGGGAGAGAGACTGTATGCTGATGACCAGGGTGCAGGCTTACAGGATATACCCTTTGGTTGGTTGATGATGCATGGAGTGGATTGTAACCATGGCAATGAAACGATATACAATAGGATGAATGCAAAACTAATGTTCTCCTATGTAAACTATCACATAATTCACAACAAAACTTTTTTTTAAAAAGGCACAATTGGAGAGATCGGGTGTATAGTCTCGTATGTTACTGTGAGGATTTCGGCTTTTATTGGCGGGCAGGGATTTGTACCTTATTGCTTTCTGATGTTTCCTAATACCTAGACCAGTCCCTGGCTTATAGAAGGAACTCCATAAACAGCTTTAAAATAAATCAGTACTATGCTGCCTGTTAAGTGTCATCAAGTCGATTCCAACGAACAGCAACCCTGTATATAGAGTTTCCAAGGAAGTCCTGGTGTGGTGCTGTGGGTTAACGGGCCAGACTGCAAAGTTGTTTGAACTGCAAGGTCAGCAGTTCAAACTCACCAGCTGCTCCTTGGAAACCCTATACAGGGTCATTATGGGTTGGAACTGACTCAATGGCTCTTAACAACAACAACACAGAGTTTCCGAGGAATAGCTAGTGGGTTTGAACTGCTGACCTTGTGGTTCTCAGTCCAGTGCTTATCCTATAGCGCCATACTAGAAGTCCTGCTAAAAAAGGTATTTATGGTATTTTGCTTAGGGTTTGGGGGTTTTGTTTTATAAAGGCATATTTGTTGCTATTAAGTGCCGTCGAGTCAGTTCCAACTCATAGCAACCCTGTCTAGGGTTTCTTAGGAGAGGCTGCTAAGTTTGAACTGCCAACATTTTTATTCAAATTGACCTTACAGTCCAGTGCTTATCCTGCAGAACCACACCAGGACTCCGTAAAGGCATATTGCAAAAGTATAGAAGAGGGGACCATGAATTTTTTTAAAGTTTTGGATTTGCAAATTTGGGCCTCATTTTTTGCAAACTAAATTCTTCTTAAAAGGAACATGCAATGTTCTGTGTAAGAAAAGGAGACAGATAAATGAATGGCTAAATTATATTAAGAAGTGAAAGGGAAAGGGGCATGTGAGGGAAAGGAGAAATGCATTCTGATGGCAAAATCCAGACAATGCGCCCTTTAAATCTGCCTCCTTACACACAGACGTCTACACAGACATGCTCAACACAGACACATGCACACACAGAGACATGCACGCCTGTACACACACACACAGAGACACACACACACAGAGACACACACACAATGCTCAACACAGACACAGACAGACATGCTCAATACAAACACACACACCTGTAAACACAGAGACAGACAGGCAGACAAAGTTCAACACAGACATTCAACACACACACACTGTACACACACACACAACCAGACATCCATGCAGACAATGCTCAACACAAGAACATGAACACACACACAGACAGACATGCTCAACACACACACACACACCTGTACACACACAGACAACACTCAACATAGACATATGCATACAGACATGCTCGAAACACACACCTGTATACGCATACACACAGAGATGTCCACACAGACAACCATGTACATAGATATGTGCGCGCACACACACACAGACAGACACACTCAACACACACATCTGTATACACACAGATGTCCACGCAGGCAATGCTCAGCACAGACACGTGCACACACCTGGACAACTCTACCTTTCCTGAGCCTCTTTCTGTCTTTGGCTTCTTTCTGGGTTTTCTGCTCTTACAACTTCCCTCCCGCTCCCAGAGGCCAGAACCCAGCAGCCCCATGTTGTCCCTGGCTATGAGACCAGCTGCATTCAGATCCACAAAGACAGGACCTCCTGCCTGACTCCTCTAACAGTGCTCCCCAGCCTACCCCCTCCTGAAAAGAAAGAAGCAATGGCTCCCTTCAACCATTAGGTCCCCACAGGAGGAGAAAAGGCATTCTCAAGGAACATCCAGAAATCGCCAGAGCCGGGGATTGTCTGACCAGGAGGACATGGCCAGCTGACCAGACAACTCTGGCTAGTGTTGGCACACTGAACATGAGCCCTTAAATGTGGAATGAGGTCTCTGAAGGCTGACCAAAAAGCTTGAAATCTCATCTCTACCATTCACTAGCTGTGTGACCTTGGGCAAGTCATACAACCTTGCTGAACTGTGTCTGTAAACAGGAGCAGTGATTGCACTAGCTTCAAAGGGTTGCTGTTGTAAGGCTCAGAGGGAAGATTCACGTACAGCTCAGTGCATGGTATCTGACACCGTAAGTGCCCCAAAAGGGCTACTAATACTGTTAGTTATGAGCATTCTTTCCCTCTGCTTGGGTTCCTTTTCTCCATCCCTTTCCACAACTACTTTTCACCCTCCATGATGTACGTCATACAGCACCTCTTCCAGGATGCCTTCCCCGACCTTCAAGCTGCATTGGGTACCTTTGCCATGTCCTCCCAGTGCATACTACTCCCCAAAGTCTGTGTAAGTCAGTGCTCTTTGATTGTGAGTGACAAACTGCTTCCAGCAAGGGAGTTGATTGGAAGGATGTCCAATAAATCAGTGTGAGGTTGGAGAATGGACCTTGGGAATAAATCAAAGATGCTCCAGGGAGCTAGGAAGTAGAAGCCAGGAGGGTGGTCTCAAAGCAAGAACAATCTAGTCATAAGTCTCTGCTGGATAGAAATAGAACCTCATTCCTTTCAGGCTGTGTTCTTCGGCTCGGAATCAAATTCCAGAAAGGGAAAGATGGATTTGCCTTGCTTGGGACACAGCCCCACCCCTTGGATAGAACAGAGCACAATCTCCAACTATGGTTCCCTGTATTGTCCTCAATGGGGAGTTGTTGTTGTTAAGTGCCACCTAATCTGTTCTGACTCATAGTGACACTGCATAGGATTTCTGAGAAGCAGCTGGTGCGTTTGAACTACTGACCTCCTGGTTTGTAGTCTAGTGCTGATCCTACAGTGCCACACCAGGAGAGGCTACCCCACTAAAAGATATGCTGTATGAACTCAAAGAGAGTTCCAGGCAGTAAAGAAACAACTAAATGTATCTCAAGGATATACAAGGACGATGTTACCATCATTCATCTCGGAGTCTCCAGCACTTGACTCAGAATCTGGCAAGGTTTGCTGGCTGGCTAAAGGAATGGAGGATGGAGAAACTTCAGCCTACAAGTCAAGTAGTGCCAATGGCCCCAACTGAGGTACAGAGAAAAGTCAATGAGCCAATGCTTAGGAACATGGACTTTGGGGTCAGACAGATCTGCGTTCAAGTTCCAGCTCTGCCTTGAAGTTGGACAAGTGGTTCTCTGTAAAATAGTGATTACAACAGAGCCTTCCAAGCTGGGCCTTATCCATTCCTGCAGTGACTTTCATTTTGACAGTTCAGGAGTTGGCATTTGGGAACCTGTAACTGTCTGGGAAGAAGCACATCCAGAACACTCCTTAGATTCGAGGATGCTGAGATTGTGTTTCACGGACTTTGGGCGTGTTAACAGGAGGGTCCCTCCACGAGATGGAACGGCACCGTGGTAGCAGGAATAGGCTCTAAAATAACAATGATTGTGAGGCTGGCACAGAAGCCGGCAGTCTTTCCTTCTGTTGTGCACAGGGTCATTAGGAGTTGGAAGCAACTCCTCGGCAACTCAGGCTATAATCACTTAGAAATCACAGTTCTTGAACTTCAATGAACCTATCTCAGCATCATTTGAGGACCCTGAAAAAAAGGGGCCCTTTCCCCAGATAATAAGATTCAGTCAGTCACAGGTGGGGAGGAGAGCCTGGGGAACCTTCACTTTACTTGAGTCCTGGACAGACCGCCCCCAACCCTAGAGAGATCCCAGGGACTTCTACTGCAAATGGCTTGCCCACCACTCTTTAGGAAACAGTGACTTAAAAACCTAAACAAAGGAGCGGTGTTGGCTTATTGAATTATGAGTAAGTTTTCCCTTTTTTTTTAAACACTTGGGAGTCTTTGTCAGCTGTTCCTGTTTGACTGTTTGGTTCAAAATTATTAAAGTGTTAACTAATCAAGAAAAAAAGGAGAAACCTGAACCCCAGTCTCCAATGATCTCCAACAGCTGATGCATCTTGGCCCCATCCTGTATCTCCGCCAACTCAGACGCTTTCTGAAATGCATGCACACATATTAAAGCCCAAATCTGATTTCTATGCACAGGACAGTCTAGCCCAGGGCATGTCATACACTTTGCTTACTTACTGTGTGCTTTCTGGAGCATCTGAGATCAGAGCTGGGGGCTGGATCCGTTTGTTTTCCTGCCTATAATGACATCCCCTGCCCCCCTCCGCCCCCGCCCAAGTTAATAGATGGCAGCTGGAGGGCATTTATGAGTGGTGCCTTTAATATGGCTCTGGAATATTTGCCCTATAAATTCGTAAGGACAGACTTATAGATTGCCTATTACCCGCATTATGGGCTATTAATAAATCAGTTCCAGCCACATAT
Organism: Chrysochloris asiatica; assembly: GCF_000296735.1. NCBI lineage: Eukaryota > Metazoa > Chordata > Mammalia > Afrosoricida > Chrysochloridae > Chrysochloris > Chrysochloris asiatica. The sequence goes on from NW_006408596.1 coordinate 9,090,282, forward strand.
TTTTTTTAAAGTTGCATTTTCTCTTTGTGTTCACGTTCTCAGTAGCTAAAAATTGGTGAAAGACAGAATGCCTGCGCCGGATGAGTACCATGATTGCTGACCGGGAGAGGGGAGGGGATGGGGCTGATAGCTCGGGCTAAAAAGATAAACAGTCTGGAATAAGAAAGAAAAGAGGAGCAAAGGAGTCCCGCCAGCTGGGTGTTGTTGCAATATTTTAGAGCCACCATCCATCTCCCAGTGAGTGTCCTCAGACAGCAGAACCAAGCCTGCTAGTGTCCATGCTTCCCTGGCTACCTCCTGTCCCCAGCATTTCCCTTCCCAGGCTCCTCAGCATTCATGCTGCATCTTTCAGGGTGGGGGGTAGCTTAGTGTGTGCTGTAAGTGGAGCATCTCCAGGCTCTCCAGCTTTGAGCACAAACACATCACAGAAGGGAAAACGCCAAGATCTCCAGCACCACGGTGTCTGCCCTCCTGCAGAGCAGCTGGGAACCTCAGACCTCCTTCTGGGTTCGTGTCCCAACTGAGGCCCTGGGGACAGCCCTGGAAGATGCCGTCTTGTTCAGGTGACACATTTGGATGTTGTTGCTTTTATATCAACACTGTTTCATGCACTCATCCCAATCAGTTACAAGGTCACTCGGCGCCCTCTTGGGCAGGCACCAAGCTCCCTACTACTGTGCCACACTGGGCTCTTGGAGGGGGGCCTGATAACACAGGTGCTTGGCACCACACTTAGCATTTTACACAGATATCCCTGGTCTCACATCTCTGATTGATACAAGAGCCCCACTTTTTTCAGAACTCTGGTTTCATTTCCCTCCTTCCTTAGGACTCGTTGCTAAGGCTAGACCCAGTGCCCACTCGAAGCAGATTCACTTCCACAGGGCCTGTGTTTCTTCAGCAATTTGTTCTTGCTGAGCCTAACCGCTCCCCCGCCCCCACCACACCTTCTACCATGCTTGCAGTGTCTGAGACAAATGGAACCCGCTTCCTTGAAAGCCCCAGTGTAGGTACATCTGTGGATGTAAGAGTACACCCTGTGTGAAGCAAGCATTAAGGGCGGCCCTCACAGGCCAACAGGTCTGTTTCTCACTCACCTCCCGCTGCAGACAGGAAGGCTCTTCTGGTGACTGCCTTTCACATGATGACTGGGGGACCTAGGAGCTCTTCATCTTGTCATGCTGCCATCTTCAACATATGGCCTCTATGGTCCCGGGAAAAAGCTAGCATAGAGGGACCTTCAAAGAGACGCCCACATTCAATTGGCTAAAACCTAGTCATGTGACTTCAAAACTTCTTACAAGGCAGGCTGGGAAATGTGATCTTCCTGGGTATCCCTGAGGAGGAAGCGGGATTGTTAAAGCATTGAGCCAGGCTCTGCCATCTACCCATTCTCACTTAGACTCAGGCAAGACTTCACATGCATACAATTGTCAATGTTCGTGTTGTCCTGAAGGGTCCCTGGTGGTGCGATGTTTAAGCACTCTCTGCTCACCATACGATGGGTGGTTCAAACCCATCCAGTGGCCCAGCAGGAGAAATGACCTAGTGATCTAGTTCTTAAAGATGACAGCCTAGAAAATCCTATGGGGCAGTTCTAGTCTGTCACAACAGATTGCTATGAATTGAAAATATACTCAAAGGAACTCCAAACTAACAAGGAAATTATTAACTTTCTAAGATAAGTACTGAACCACAAAGTCGGCAGTTCAAACTCACCAGCTGCTCTTCGGAAACCCTATACAGGGTCACTATGAGTCAGAACAGACTCGATGACACTTCACAACAAGGGCAGATACTGGAGTCTCTGGGTAGAGCCCTGGCAGAACCGTTTGGCTGCTCATCACAAGGTTGGGGGTTGAAACCCATGAGTTACTTCAACTGGACAAGATGTGGCAGTCTGGGTCTTCTAGCCAAAAGATTGACAGTTGGAACCCACCCAGAGGGTCTCAAAACAAAAGCCTGGCACCTGCTTCCAAAAGGGCCCCACCTTGAAAACCCACAGAGCAGTTCTGTTTTACACACTTAAGGTCATTGTGGGTCAGAACTGACTCGATGGCAGCTGACAGCAGCAGCATTTTACACAGATATCCCTGGTCTCCCATCTTCTAGCAGGAGTCCCTGGTGACATAAACCTAAAGGCTGGCAGTTCAAACCCATCTGTTGGAGCTATTGAAGAAAGGCCAGACAGTTGGAAATGACTCCATGGCACTGGGCTTAGTTTCTTTTAAGAGCTGCGAGCCTGAAGGGAATAGAGGTAAATAGTGATACATATCCAACCTTGGAACAGCAACGTTCTACAGGTAGATACATGCACAGAGAACAGGCTGAATGGGTATTGGAGGAAATGTGGGATATATGTGTTTATATTGTCTGTCAGTTTGTAGTGGCTTGTGAGTTGCTGTGATTCTGGAAGCTATGCCACCGGTATTTTAAATACTACCAGGGTCATTCATGGGGGACAGGTTTCAGATGAGCTTTCAGATGAAGACAGACTAGGAAGAAGGCATGATGAACTACTTCTGAATATTTAGTTACTAAGGAGCTCTGGTAGCATAGTGGTTACGAATCGGGCTGCGAGCCGCAAGGTCAGCAGTTCGAAACTACCATTAGTTCCGCAGGAGAAAGATGAGGCGGTCAGCTCCCGTAAAGATTTACAGCCTCGGAAACCCTGTGTAGGGTCGCTATGAGTCGGAACCGACTCCACAGCACACAACAACAACAACAACAACAAAATACCTTATGAATAGCAGAGAAACACTGTCAGATACAGTGCCGGCAAATGAGCCCTTCAGGTTGGAAGACACTCAAAATGTGACTGGGGAAGAGTTGTCTCCTCAAAGTATCATGTTTGGGAAGGTGGAGGGTTAGAGAAAAAGAGGAAGACCCCCAGTGAGATGGATCGGCAAAGTGGCAGCCTCAACAGGCTTGAGTGTGGCAACAGTTGTGAGGTTGGCCCAGGATTGGGCAAGTGTTTCATTCTGTTGTACATAGGGCTGCTATGAGTCGGTACCAACTTGATGGCATCTAGCAACACCAATATATATATGGTGGTGGCTGTGTGCCATGGAGTCGGTTCCGACTCATAGCAACCCTGTGCAGGGTTTCTGAGGCTGTGAATCTTTACGGGAGCAAAACACCTCATCTTTCTCCCATGAAACAGCTGGTAGTTTCGAACTGCTGACCTTACAGCTCGCAGCCTGATTCATAACCACTACACTACCAGAGCTCCTTATATGTATATATATATATAAATCCCATAGTTATCTAAGAGTTTGAAAGACGATATTGGTACATGAGTCTTTTTACCTTTCTTATAAACACAGCTATGAATGCGGTGGAGTACACAGTGGCTAAATTGATGGCAACTTCTTAGATATTATCCAACATCTTAAGATAATGAGTAGCTGGGTCTGGGGGCTCAGGACAATAGTCCTTGGAGACGCCATGGTGACCTGAAACAATAAAACCACAAAGACAATGTTCTACATCCGACTTTGGTGGGTATATCTGGGACCTTGAAGCTCATGAGAAGCTCTCTAAGGTGCAACTGTTGGTCTCTCTCTAAGTGTGGAAAACAGAAGAGTAATGAGAATCGAAGATTTTTGGAATCAACGAGTCTAATGGACTAATGGAACTTGTGAACATCAGTCTCCACGACGCTGTGACCAGAAGACCTAGAGGCTGCCTGGCTACCACTGCCAACTGCTCTGAAAGAGATCACATTGAAAGGTCCCAATGGAGTGACAGAATATGTGTGTGGAGGGGAGGGAATAAAATTATTAAAAATTGTTTTTTTAAGTTTAGACTTACTGGTCAGAAAGAGACTGGAGGAACCTGAGACTATGGCCCTCGACCATCCGTCAGGTCTGGAAGGAACTCACCCTTGTGGCCCAACTTTCAGCCAAGTAGCAAATAGGTACACAGGAGGGACCACAGCACTGGTAAGGGTTGCTCATCATGATCGATGGAAACGTCATTTGTTCAAAACCAAAAGGGCAACATTTACCTCAGGACAAAGTTGAGAAGGGATGGGAAGGTGGGTGGACTAGAAATAAGAGACACAGGGAGGAAGTGGGATCACTGTTGTCACATGGAAGGGATTGTAATCACTGAGATGAAACATGGTTTGTTGAAGGTAAAACTGATGATCTTGTCGGTAAACCTTTACTCAATTCACAAAAGATTTAAATACATATACATGTATATATAAACTGCAAGTCCCATGCCCAGCCCAGATCAGGTTCTCCAAGGCTGAGGTGGCCTTAGTAGGTCCACCCAACACCTGGTTCCCAGGACACTGGGGACTCACTTCCCCATCCCCCATGGCTCTCAACGTGAGACATGCTGCTACTACCTTCTAGGTTCTGAAGACAAATTAAATACAGAAACTTTTCAACTGCAACAAGTATTTCTTTACAACCACATGTTACCACCTGGCTTGCTCCTAGCATCCAGGCCCTCTGTGCTGTGGGTAATGGGAGACAGGGATGAGGAGTCATCCTCCAGGGGTTCCCCCAGACACCCAAGTCAAAGCTAAAAAAACTTGAAAACCTGAAGCTGGGAGGCAGCGGGAGAGTCCCAGAACATTTTTTTTTTTTTTAAACCAGGTTCCAAAAAGGTGATATGAAAACAATGAAATGGTAACATTTTCCATGACCAATTTCATCAGTACTGCCTGAGTGCATCCTATTAAACCTCATTTATTACATTTTGAGGAACATAATTTAGATATGAGATTCCAGACTAACAGGTTGCAAAATAGCTGATTCCGGACTCGTCAACATCCCCCCATGCGTGGAGAGGGGGCTGGCAGTTTGCGTGCTACTGGTCTCCTAGGAGCATCTTCCATAGCAACTTCCCAGTGGGGGTTTGAGGCAGGGGGCCTGGATAGGGGAGAGAGTTCCATGAGGTTAAACACGACTCTCTTCTCCCTCACCAACCATCAGGAGGTTCTGGGCTCCTGTCCCCGACCATGAGTACCTAGCTAGCTGAAGGGGCAGCCCAGTTGGGATATGGAATTTATGTAGGGGCTGACTAGGCACCGTAACACAACCCAAATAGCCTGTTTGCTCATCCAAGGGTCTTCCCTCGGAGTTCCAAGACAGTTTGTTCTGCTGGCGTTTCCAAGGCCAGTTTTGGTTGGGACTTCCCAGTGGATGAGAGAGATGATGTTCCTATTCTAGAATTCCCAGGTCTCCTCCATCAAGCTCCCAACCCCCAAACACTAGCTTAACCAGGCTTTCTAGTGCCTGACCCAACTCTTAGTGAAAGGAAAAAGAGGGTCCCTAATATGTGCCAGGAGTTCTGGTGTGGTGCTGTGGGTTAATGCACCAGACTGCAAAGCCGTTTGAACTGCAAGGGTCGGTGGTTCAAGCTCACCAGTCGCTCCTTGGAAACCCTATACAGGATCGCTATGGGTTGCAACTGACTCGACGGCACTTAACAACAATGTGTGCCAAGGAGTCCTGGTGCGATCTACAGCTGGGCTGGGGAGCAGCCCACAAAATCATTTGGTCTGCCCTGCCAAGGCAACTGCAGTTCCAGCCATCACATGGTTGTTAAGTGCCGCCGACCCTGTGTAGGGTTTCTGAGGAGCAGTTTGTTAGGTTTGAACTGCTGACCTTGTGGTTTACAGTCCAGTACTGACCCAAGGCACCACACCAGAAGTCCAGGCAACACATTATTGTTTTTAAGTGTCTTTGAATTGGTTTTGACTCATAGCCACCCTATATAGGGTTTCCAAGGAGCTGCTGGTGAGCTTTAATTGCAGGTCTTGCGATTCAATTCAACCTTATGGCTGAGTTGATTAAATGACCAAATATAGCAGGTTAGTTTTTAAATTGATCATTTTGTATGACCTGTGAATTATATTACACATTTTGGCAGGAAAAAAAAAAAAAAAAGGTTCCACATCCCTGCTCTATAGGCTAAGCATTGGACTGCTAACACAAGGTCAGTGGTTCAAACCCACCAGCCGCTACTTGGAAACCCTATACAGGGCCTGCTATGAGTCAAAAGCAACTCGATGGCACTTAACAACAATGCATACCAGGCTTAGTGTGCAGGATTCATTTACTCCCCTCGTTGGCCCAATCAACACCTGGAGCACTGACCCAAGGATGATGCAGTCCGTTAAGGGACTCAGTCACTACCTTAAAAGCTGGCAACCTGAGACCACCCAGAGGCACCTTGGAAAAAAGACCTGGCAATCCACTTCCCCAAAACCAGCCATCAGAAGTCCTGTGGAGCACACTTCTACTTTGACATAACCTTGACTACAACCAGTTGTCGCTGAGGCAACCACACCTAATGATGAATTAATTCACGTGGGACAGAGCAGATGCGTTCTACAGACTTATTCTGGTTGCACAGGATTCCCAGGAGTTAGAGCTAACCGAACAACCCCTTCTCGCTGTGAGATCTTGGTCACAGCACGTATACTCCTGTGCCTCAGTTTCCTCATCTGCAAACAGGAATACGTTACTAGTGGAATCATGTTATGAGGATTTAAGATGAGCTTTGAAAGAGTGCCTGATTTATAGAAAACACTGCAAATATTAGTTGTTATTATTCTCAAGACAGATGGGTTCATTCTTTGGCAGCCGATGGTGTATTCAATATTCTTCACCAACACCATAATTCAAATACAGCAATTCTCCTTCAGTCTTTCTTAAACATTGTCCAACTTTTGCATGCGTATGATGTTATGGAAGATACCATGTCTTGGATCAAGTATACCTTAGTCCTCAAGGTGACATCTTTGCATTTTAAAACTTTAAAGAGGTTTTTGCAGCAGATTTGCCCAGTACAATACTTTGTTTGATTTCTTCACTGCTACTTCCATGGTTACCTGGTTTCAAAGAAATAGAGCCAGAATGGCCCTTAGAAGAGGACGGTGAGACTTTACCTCACATGCTTTGGACCTGTCATCAAGAGAGACAAATCCCTGGAGAAGGTCATCATGCTTGGTAAAGTGGAGAGCCAATGAAAATCTGGAAGGCCCTGCACAAGGTGGAGTGACACCATCAACAGCAACAATGGGCTCAAACATAACACCAATCATGAGGAGGGCAGAGAACCAAGCAGTGTTTGATTCTGTCGTATAGAGAGTCACTATGAGTCCTAACAATAGCAGCAAATCTCAAGGTCTAGCAAAGGAGCTGGCATATACTGAGACTTCAGACAATGTTTGCTGATTGAAGAATGTTGAATCTTCAGGGATGAAGGAGGTCTTTAAAGTAAACCTCTTCATTCCATGTTAGTTAGGTTCTTTGGGTTACCAAAGAACTCACTCAAGGAAATGGGAACAAAGGAAGCTTGTGGTGCCAAGAACAGAGACAGGCCTGTGCAAGAACTGTGGGTCAACCATGCAGTCAGACCACCAAGGCAGGACCATAACTGGGGACTAGGAAAGTGACTCAGAGTCAGAGAACAGTTCTAGTGGTTGAGTTATCCTGCCACCTCTGAGCTGCAGAATGTTTCTGATCATCTCTCTAGGCATCTATTGTTAACACAACTCATCTGATTTTTCTGACTCACCTCCTGTGGCTCGACTGAAGTCTCTGTGTTTCTAATCACATCTCTTACCCTGTGGGTTCTGATCCAGTTGAGAAACAGCCATCAGAATCAAACTGAGATGAAGATATCAGTTTCCAAGGTGTTCCTTGGTGTACAAACATCTAATGCATTTGGCTGCTGAGTGAAAGGTTGGAGCCTCAAGTCTACCCAGAAGCCCCTTGGAGGAAAGGCCTGACAATTTACTTCTGAAAAGTCAGTCACTGAGAGTCCTATAGAATACAGTGCTACTGACACACACGTGATCGCCATGACTCAGAGTCAACTCAAGGTCAATTGGTTTAACTGGTCTGAAGAACATCTGGGATGTCTAGAGTTAAGAATTCCATTATTTGTCCCTCTAAGTCTTGGTCTTAGGACTTATCTGGGCAAATAGTATGGGTTCTCCTAGCAGCCTATCCCACCTGCTGAGCAAGAAAAGACCCAAGGGGCTGTGGTGAGCAGGACATCTCAGCACACATAAAAGCCAAGAATGGATGTTCCATTAACGCTTGAAGAAGTGACCCGGTTCCACCCAGAGATCGTTTATTCACCCACATTGGGTTGGATGAGAAGGACAGACTGACACATTCTTTAGTACTTCAAAAGAGTATACTTATTCTCATTAGCAGTAACAGACTAGGTAGGAGAGGGGTAGAAGTTTATCACCTACAGCTACTTGTCTAGATCTCTAGTTCAATCTCCAAAAAGAGGTGACTCCCCTTCATCCCTGTTGGAGCAGAGTTTCCTGAACAGTCAAATCATGGGCCACTGGCCAGCTCACCCTTAATCCAAACTGAAACGATGCTCATCATTGTTCTGTTTACTGTCTTTCTACCACTCTCACTAGAATCTGAGATTCTTCAGGACCGCAATTTCTCTGTTACGGCCACTGCTATTTCCCAGCATCTAGATTGTATGTAATTCAAGATCGGAAATAAATATATATTTAAAGAACTCATGATTGAATGATCGATTAGTGCAATAAATAAGTGAGTGAATGAGTAAGCTTAACAGGTTTAGAGAGCCAAACTCAACCCACTCACTCCTTCTGAGTCAATTCCAGCTCGTACCAATCCTATAGGACAGAGTAGAACCGCTCCATAGGGTTTCTGAGGCTGGGAATCTTTATGGGAACAGACAGCCTTGTCTTTCTTCTGTGGAGTAGATGGTGGATTTGAACCACTGACCTTGTGGCTAGCAACTCAATGCTTAACACACTGCACCACCAGTCTTCCTTGGTTTATCAAAAGCACCTCCTATATCACTGAGGCCTTTTTCTTTGCCCTGTTCTAGCCCCAAACTCAAACAGTCCGGTGGGCTAAGTTTGGCAGACCCCACTTCCCTAGTGTGGAATCCTGGTGTGGTACTGTGGACTGCAAAGTCAGCTTGAACCGCAAGGTAGGTGGTCCAAGCTCACCAGCCACTCCTGGGAAACCCTGTACAGGGCCAATATGGATAGGGACAGACTTGATGGCACTTAACAATAGCAACGTGCCATAGCAGTGTGCCCTTCATCAATGCAATTTAGCCAAGTGTTCCATGCTGGAATCTTCCTGAGAAATGTTCTGGCCAACACAACTTTCTCCACCTTATTCTGTTTCTAGATATGCTTTAGCTTCCCTGGAAATGGACCACTGCCCTAAAGACTTCTTAATCGCACTCTGTCTACACCTGCACCTTGATAAATGAATTTCCCATAGACAATAACTCTCTCCTCCGACTCGCTCACCGAGGCCTTAGTGACAGACACTTATACTCAGTGTATAGGAGAAAGATGAGCCTTTCTGCTCCTGCAGACATTCACAGCCTCGGAAAGGTCGACACTGAACAACAACAGGCTCAGTATGCTGATGAGAAGGCTCTTCCGAGGAACACTGAGTACTCTGTTCCTAATAAACGATACAAACTAACTTGTATTGTTGCTTTGTTAAGTGCAGTGGAGTTAGTGCTGACTCATAGCCACCCTGTATAGTGTTTCCAAGGAGCAGCTGGTGGGTTTGAACCACCAACTTTGAGGTTAGCAGTACAGAACTGATCCAGCAGCACCACATCTGGACTCCCTTAAGGTGGCATTTAAACTCCTTACTTATCCTGGCCTCCCAATTTCCTTGCCCAGAATGGGATACATATGAGGTCACCAGTCATCAGAAGCACCAAACCAAACTAGTTCCAAAAAGGAATTCAGGTTTCAGGACTGCTGAACCTGACGCAGAGTCAGAGGGAACAGCTCCTGATAGAAGGTGTCAGTTCTCTAGTGCTGCATTAACAGAGAACCCTAAGGGGGTTGCTGCTGCTGTTAAGGGACTTCTAGTCAATTCTGACTCAGTGACCATGTATAGGGTTTCTGAGGCTTTTTAAAAACCGTTGCAGGAGCAGAAAACCTCATCTTTCTCCTGCGGAGTGGCTGGCAGGCACGAACCATGGACTTTGTACTTTGCAGTCTGGTGCTTATAGTATCTCTTCAAGTTTAAGAAATCAGAAGTCTAAGTTCAGAGTGCCAGCTCTAGGGGCTGAAGAAAAGTCCTTGTCGCGTTTCCGCATCTGCGGGCCCAGCATTCCTTGGAGCTCTCCAAGATCTTGGTATCAACCTTCCCTGGATCTGGGAGCTCCCCAGGGCAGGGCCCCAGCTCCAAAGGCCACACTCTACTCCCAACTCCCTTCTTGGTGGTAGTCAGTTCCTCTGAGCTCTGCTTTCTTGTTTAATCTCTTTTAGATCTCAAAAGAAATTGACTCAAGATACAATCTAATCCTGCAAACTGTATCAGGTCTTCTCAGCATCATAGAAGTGGATTTACAATACATAGGATAATTACATAAGATCAAGGCTGTTCACATCATGGGGGAATGATTACATCATTACATAACCGCCACATTACATCATTGTTATCGCTGTTGTTAACTGTCGTCGAATCGATTCAGACTCATAGCCACCCTAAATATGGTTTCCACAAAGTGGCTGGCGGTTTGAATTGCTGACCTTGCGGTTAGCAGCCCAGTGCTGATCCTACAGCACCACACCAAGACTCTATTACATCATTATATGTGTCCACTTGGCTGGACCATGATTCTCATTTTTACAGCACTATCTAACTGCCAAGTCCTGGTAGTAGAGTGGGTTGTGAGTTGGGCATCTGACAGCAAAGGCTAGCAGTTCAAGTGCACGAGCCTCTCTGTGGGAGAAAAATGAGACTTCCTGCTCCCATAAAAATTTACAGCCTCGGAAACCCTATACAAACAAGGTCACTATGAGTCAAAACCACCTCCATGGTACACAACCACAACCAAATAACTGCCAAACCACTGACATACGGCCCAGCCACGTTGATATGTATTTTGTGAGGACATAATTCAGTTTATGACAGAGAGGAAATGGAATAAGGACCCCAGCACTGCCAAGATAGACACCCCAAATGAAGAGTCGGGCCCACCTTCCTCAGCATCGATCACATAGTCTGGGAGGCTATGACTAAGTAAGACCTGCAGGGATTCCTTGTGATAGTATCCATGGCCGTCAAGCCACTTAGGACTTAGTGACCCTATAGGGTGGTACAGATTGCTTGTCATGCTGCAGATCATACAGGAGGTGCCTGTAAGTGGTGGAGACCTGGAGGGAGGGGCTTCTCAACCCCTGGTGAGGGGTTGTTGTTGTTGTTTAGTACCATTGAGTTGGTTTCAATTTGTGGCTACACTGTATAGGGTTTCCAAGTAACAGCCTGGTGGGTTTGAACTGCCGACCTTGTGGTTAGCAATCTAGTGCTTATCCAGCAGATTTTTATGCATCCTTGTAAGTTGTCTTCAGTCTGCTTGGGGAACACCAAAAATACCAAACCCATTGCCTACAAATCTGTTCTAACTCATACTGAATATAAGGTTTATGAGACTATAATATAATAAACTCTAAGTTTCATCTTTCTCCTGCAGAGTCACTAGTAGATTTGAACAATCGACCTTGTGGTTAGTAGCCCAGTGCTTCTCCTCTAGTGCTACCAGGACTTGGCATAAATAAACATATACAGGCAATCAAGATCCTGATGAATGTGGAATATTACTCAGGACTTTAATAACCCGACTCATGTGCAAATGTCAGGGGGCGGGGGCATCAGAGCATGTTTATTAGGGAAGGGAGTGGCAAGACCATAGTTCTCTCGCTTGAAAACCAATCCTGTAAAGGTTTGAGGACTTATAGCCTGTGGAATTTGGAGCTGAGGCAGGAAATCGCGTACTTTGGGATCTGCCTGCCAGGCACGGAGGCCTGAGACCATATCCTGCGTGAATCCAGGCGGCGAGATGAAATAGGAGCAGCAGAGACGCAGCAGAGGCACTCCACAGGAACCTTGGAAAAGAAAGAGGAAAAAAAAAGGTGCACAGTATACTCTGCCGATTTTGTGTGGGTCCGATTTTATTTTTTTCTTTGGTGTAGGGTAATAGGTGCGCTCATGGTTTGTCCAACTACATTCGATGAATAGAGGTAGGGGCTTAGCCTAGTGGCCACGACCCACCCTCACCGCTGGCAGTTTCCTGTGCCAGGAACTCACACACACTCAGCCCAAGCTGAGACGCATATTTGGTCGGCCTTTTTGCACTGGGTTGAGAGGGGTCCTGGTGTAGCACTGTGGGTTAAGGAACCGCACCGCCAGTACTTTTGAACTGCAAGGTTGGTGGTACAAGCTCACCAGCGGATGTGCATTCCATTTGGTCGGCTTTCTCTCTCACTGGTTGGAGAGGCGTCCTGGCATAGCATGGTGGGTTAAGGTGCCACTGTAAAGTCGTTTGAACTGCAAGGTCGGTGGTTCAAGCTCACCAGCCGCTCCTCGGAAACCCTATAAGGGAGACGTGGATGTACATTCTATTTGGTTGGCTTTTTTCCCCCGCTGGTTTGAGAGGCGTCCCGGCATAGCGCTGTAGGTTAAAGCACCACTGTAAAGCCTTTTGAACTGCAAGGTCAGTGGTTCAAGCTAACCAGCCGCTCCGTGGAAACCTATACGGGAGATGCGGATGTGTGTCCTATTGGGTTTGCTTCTTTTTTTAAATATTTTCTTTCTTTTTCTCTTCATCGCTGGTTTGAGAAGAGCCCCGGCATAGCACTGTGGGTTGAGGTGCCACACTGCAAAGCCTTTTGAACTGCAGGGTCGGTGGTTCGGGCTCACCAGCCGCTCCTCAGAGCCCCTATACAGGGTCGCTACAGGTCAGAATTGACTCAACAGCACCTAACAGTAGGGAGAGGAGGGCAGAGGTGACTGAAAGAGAGTTAGGACATTAAAGAAATACTTATATTAAGGTACAGATTTTTTTTTCTTCTCCCTCTTTTTCTTCTCCTGCCCACTCTCCCTTTTTTGTGATTA
>NW_006408596.1:9110749-9118641 GCF_000296735.1 Chrysochloris asiatica
AGAAACAGAGATGCCTGAGATGGAGACAGTGATGATGTCGTGGAGTGATGAAGCGACTGGGGATTTTGGACCCAGAGAGGGAAAGGGACTGTGGGCCGAAAACTGGGGGGAGGAGGGGAAAGTGTAGGGGGCGGGTTTCTGGGATATACCCTTTGGGTGGTTGATGATGCTTGGAGGGAATTGGAACCATGGCAGTAAGATGATATAAGATGGAATGATTGTAAAACTAAAGTTCTCCCATGTAAACTATTATATAATTCACAATAAAACATTAAAAAAAAAATCCTGTTACTCTGAGGAACCTAAGAAAGGGGTGTGTGTATGTGTGTGTGAGAGAGAGAGAGAGAGAGAGAGAGAGAGAGGCATTCCTGCTTCTCACATACATGCAGTTGCCTCATAACCATCATCAATCTGACACAGACATTCATTAACCTTAAAACCAGACTCCTGGTGTGGCACTGTAGGATAAGCACGAGACCACAAGGTCGGTTTGAACCACAAGGCTGGCGGTTCAAAACCACCACCTGCTCCTTGGAAACCCTACACAAGGTCACTAAGTGTTGGAACCAATACCAAGGCACTTAACAACCATCACCTTAATACCAAGTGTCCAGGGGTATTTGAAGTTTTCCCCATAGTCACAGGTCTCTCTGTTGCCTAAACTACTTGTAGCAGCCACTCTAGTTGAAGTTTAGAGCCCTGCGTTTTCAAGCATGCCACTGAAAGCTCGACTTACTAAGCCTTTTACTAAGTAAGCTTTTTTCTAAATCTGTTTTCTCATCTGGAAAATGTGTACTTTCTGGGGTTGTTAGGTGGTTTACATGAGACAGGATAGTAAAATGAGATCATATAGAAAGATGAAATTAGATGTCATTTCCATTTGTTGTCATAGTGTGCCATCAAGTCAATTCTGAGTCACAGTGATCCTCTGGGACAGGGGAGAATTGTCCCATAGGGCCGTCAAGGCTGTCATCTCTGTGGGAGCAGACTGCAGCATCTGTCTCCTGCAGAGAGGGTAATTGGTGAGTTCACACCTCCAACCTTTCAGTTAACAGTTGAGCACTTAAAGCACTTAACTGCTATGCTACTAGGTCTTCTTATAATATTTATATATAATCTATATAGATATATATGCTATATTTTACATTATAGCTTTTATTGCCCTTGGTCCCCTTAGTCTATAAATCAAAGGCCCTATTCTAGAAAGCTGGACAGTGAATAAGGAAGATCGTAGAAGAATTGATGCCTTTGAGTGGTGGTGTTGGAGGAGAATACTGAAAGTACCATGGACTGCCAAAAGAACCAATAGATCTGTTTTGGAAGAAGTACCAGAGTGCTCCTTGGAGGCCAAGATAGCTAAGCTTCGTCTCTCATACTTTGGACATATTGTCCGGAGGGAACAGTCGCTGGAGAAGGATGGTATATTGGGTAAGGTGGAGGGTCAGAGAAAAAGGTGAAGACCCCTAAAGAGATGGATTGGCCAGGTGGCATCATTGATGGACTCAAGTGTGGCAGCGGTAGTGAGGTTGGCCCAGGATCGGAAATTGTTTCATTCTGTTGTGCATGGGGTCACTATGAGTCGGTTCTGACTCGATGGCACCTAACAACAACAACAACATTCTACTATACCTGCGGGAGGTAGATTAATGTGGTTTATTACATCTTTACTAGCAACTAGTTCCAGTATCAACTACAATCTTCAGTTGTTAAGTATCTGGAAGAATGTATCCCTGAAGGCATTAACTATCATTAAACATATAACACATACTCCTGGAATGGCGTTTTAGGGTTAGCACTAGACTTTGAAACACAAGGTTGAAAGGTCAAACCCACCAGTTGCTCCTCAGAAATCCTATACAGGGTTGCTACGAGTCAAAATTGACTCTATGGCCCCGAACAACAACATACATACAACACAGTGCAGTATATTTCATTACACTGTACTACTTCCTGCTTCCTGGGACGCAGTCCTTCAATTCACACCAATTAGACCAATGGCGCCCTCTGCTGGCCCGCAGTAGCAGTAAAAACTTGACAGCCGATCTGTTCTACCGGAAAGGAAGAAAACGGACAGGTCCTGGACACGTCCAACCTCTGTGCGTAAAGTTATGTGGTCGCAGAGAGAACAGCCACAGGGGCCCTGTCAGATCAGTTCTCACTGTGTGTAAATTTTACATCCTGAGCATCTAACAATCTGTTATTTTCTTCCAGGTCAAATGAAATGCCAACAGGATTTAAAATGGGGTCTGAGAACCTCTAAACAGAGCATGAGAAGGCAGCCAAAGAAAGAGTCCTGGTTAATTTCAGATGCCAAACAGCCAGCTTTCCATCAATTTTCCAGGGTCTCATTTCCCCCTCCCCCACTTTCACTCTTAGAATTGATGTTGATGTTTTCACCAGCATAGAGACCAATTCTCCTTGGCATCCTCCATCAGAGAGAATCAGAAATTTTCCACCTGGGATGCTACAATTGCATTTCTCAACACAGTACTGGAATACAGACTGTCAGCATAGTTGATTCTAAGGTGGTTCAAATTTGGGTGATGTAATTTTCTAACAATCATCATCAGGCAGGTAAAGTCCTACCACAGGATGGAGCCTCTTGTCCTGGAAGATTCAGGGACCACATCCCTCTTGGAGCAGCTCCTGGAGGAAGTAAGGCTGGCAGGATGCTGGTGAAGTCCTTGTCAGTTCCACATGTGCGGCTTTGGTTACACATTGCGTTTCTCTGATCCTCTGTTTTCTCCCTTCTAAATGCAGATGGAAATGGAGCTTTGTCCTGAGGATTAGGTAACACCCGTGGAGTACTTAGTCCCATGCCTGAACCATGGAAAATGTACAAGAAATCTTATCCCAGCTGGAGTGGATACCATGTCTGATGTTTTTCTCCATCCCTAAGAATGCCCCTCACTCCACCCAGTGGCAGTTGTAGTTTTGTCTTCTGGTCCTCTCCTCCCTGGAGACTAGTGGTGAGTGGTCCATGGAGGATTGTTCACCGAAGCTGGGTCAGTCTGTTCTCCCTTCTGGGAAGCTGGGGAAGAACAAAGTAGCTCATCTGGTTCTTCTGGCTATTTGGACTGACGCCAGGAGGATACCATGTCCCACGTGATGAAGGAGGTGGGGAAAGTGGGCTCTCCCGAGGTCTGTGACTACTGAGAGACAGTGCAGTGATTTACCTCTGGTCCAGGCTCTTTCTGGCTCCCAGGGCAGGCCTGCCAGCAGCTGTTCCCCTTGCACTTCCTAACATAGCCCTGCATGCTTATAACTGAACCAAACCTACTGCCTTGGCTACTGACTCTTGGTGGCCCCATAGGATAGAGTAGAATTGCCCCATAGTGTTTCAAGACTGTAATCTTTACAGAAGCATATTTTTCCCTGGGAGCCACTCATGGGTTTGAATTACCGACCTTTTGGTTAGCAGTCCAACATTTAACCCACTGCACTTCTAGGGTTCCCTAGGTCTATAACTAGCCCTATGTCTTCCTTAAGCTAGTCTTACGGTGCTTCTCTTGTAACCTAAAGAATGTTGAGGGCAAAGCAAAGAAATGTCTGGGCCCAAGCTCCTTTTTTGAGGATGTGATTCAAAGAAGAATTGCAAGAGGAAGAAAAGAGAGAAAAATACTATTTCATAAGTGCTTACTGAATGCCACAAGGGGCCCTGGTAGCCTAGTAGGTTATGAATTGAGCTGCTAACTGCAAGGTCAACTGTTCAAATCTACCAGCACCTTACAGGAAGAAAATGAGGCTTTCTAGTCCTATAAAGATTGACAGCTTCGAAAACCCTATATAGGTTCACTATTAATTGGAACTGACTCCATGACACATAACAACCACCACTGACTGCCAACGAGGTCTCCAGGTGGCAATAATTATTTGTGGTTTGTGGCACTGTGGGTTATTGCACTGGATTGCAGAGTGAGTTTGAACCACAAGGTCAGTGGTTCAAGCTTACCAGCAGCTCCAGGGTCGCTATGGGTGGGAACTGACTCAACGGAACTTAACAACAACAACAATGAACTTTAAGGTCATTAGCTCAAGCCCACCCAACAACAACCCAGAAGAAAGTCTTAGCCAACTGCTTTTGTACGCTTACAGCCTTTGAAAACCCTATGGACCAGCTCAACTCGGTAATCCAGGGGGTCACCAAGGATTAGCATTGATTCAACGACAGTGTGTTTGATTTTTTGACTGTTGGGTAGCCGTCCCTCCACTAAGTGCTCTCCACATAATCATCTGAATGTGAAACAACTGTGCAAGGAAAGGGCAATCATACCTGCATTATATGTGGAGGACCTCAAGCTCAGAGAGGTTAAAGGCTTGGTCAAAGATCACACAGCTGGGAGCATGTTGGAGCCCCATCTTACCCCCATTCAGTTTGTGTAAGGGTTATTCATAAATCAGGTATTCATATATTGGGGCTAACTTCAGTGTCTTTGTGGTATCAGCACCATCATCACCACCATCCTCACCACCACCATCCTCATCCCCACTATCCACATCCCCACCACCACCACCGTCACCACCACCATCATCGCCACCACCATCATCAGCATCACCACCATCACCATCACTACCATCACCACCGTCATAACCACCACCATCACCACCGTCATCACCACCATCATCACCACCACCGTCATTACCATCACCACCATCATCAACACCATCATCACCACCATCCTCACCACCACCATCCTCATCCCCACTATCCACATCCCCACCACCACCATCACCACCACCATCACCATCATCACCATTACCACTGCCATCACCATTACCACCATCACCATCATCACCATCACTACCATCACCACCACCATCACCACCGTCATAACCACCAACCATCACCACCATCACCACCACCACCATCACCATTACCATCATCAGTATCACCATCACCATCACTACCATCACCACCACCATCACCACCATCACCACCACCATCACCATCACTACCATCACCACCATCATCACCATCACCACTGTTATTACCACCATCATCACCACCATACCACCATCATCACTACCACCATCACCATCACCACCAACACCATCACCACCATCACCATTACCACCATCACCATCATCACCAGCATCATCACCACCAGCATCATTACCAGCATCATCATCATCACTACCACCATCACCACCACCATCACCATCACTACCACCATCACCACCAGAATCACCAGCATCGCCACAACCACCGCCATCATCCTAATGACTAACATTTACCTAGCCGTTCCTCTCAGTCAGTTACTTCCTTGACCAGTTTATACATGTTAGCTCATTTCATCCACTTACCAAGTCATTAAAAGATCCCTGGTGGTACAGTGGTTAAGCACTTGGCTGCTAGTTAAACGTCAGTGGTTGGACTCCATCACGGGCTCCAAGGGAGAAAGACATAGCAGTTGACTTCTGTAAAACTCACCGTCTTAGAAACCCTGTGGGGGCAGCTCCACCTGTATGGTTGCTATTAGTTAGAATTGACTTAACAGCAATGGATCTGGTTTTGAAAGAAACCAATGAAGAAGGCACTATTATTATCTCTGTTCTTCAGACGAGAAAACCAAGGTTCTATAAAGGTTAATCTCTCGTCTGAAGTCCCTGTGCTGCTTGCTGTGTGGAAGCGCTAGGACTATACCAGTCTGTGTGACTGTATTCTCCTGGAGCTAAGGCTGATTTTCCCATTTTGTTCATGTTCCTCATGGTGACCAGCACTGGGCTAGGCACACACATGTTAAGTGCTGCTGAGTGGGTTCCAACTCAGCAACTCCTGTATAGGATTTCCAAAGAGCAGTTGGAGGATTTGAACGTCTGATCTTAACAGTTAACACTCTAGTGCTTACCCTACAATGCCACACCAGGACTCCATGCATAAAGAAATTGCTAAATAAATATCTGTACCTGCTGAGGTATTGAACAAGTTAAAAAAGACCTCCAGGAGAGACAGCAGCAAACGCGGGCTCAGAACAGGAATCCTCTGACTCAGAAAGGACTCTTTCATGTCCGTGATAAAGACGTTTGTCAGAATGTCTGCCATGTGGGGCCAGGCTCATGGCAAGCATCTCAAAGGCTCCTCAGTCCTTGTCCTTCTCTCCTGACTGAGCCAGCATGTGGAGAAATGCCCGGATAGTCCTCTCTCATCGCTCCTTCAATCGCAGAAGATGAGGAGAAGAGCTGGCCTGTTTAGTGAGTGCTTAGGTTAACCTGTGGTTAGCAGTCTAGCGATTATCCTACAGTGCCATGCCAGGGTTTCTCCTCTGAGTGACATGCTGGCCCAAACTCTCAGTAATCACGATAAATGACATATGAATGCCATGGTTGTTTTAAAAGAAAAAAAAATTCAAGATAAACAAAATCGCAACATTTTCAGTGAAGTGGCTGAGTGTTGCTGATTTTCCCCTTTTGTCTTGGATTCCTAAGCCGCTCAGCCCAGACCTGTTAGGGAAGCAGACAGCAGGTGAACTCAGGTGGGCACAGTTAGGAAGGGAGTGGAACAATGGGCTGAGGAGGAATGTGGGCAGGGTCCCGCAAGTGACAGCCAGAGTTGGGGGAAATGGTTAGAAAATACTCTCAGAGCACAAAGGGCTCCTGGCAGTTTGGATGTGGAGGTTTGGGGAACAAAAAGAGAGAAGTCAAGAGTGCTCCTGAAGATGATGACCAGAGAGAAAACTGAAGGAGACAAAGCAGAGAATAAAGTCCTGGTGTGGCACTACAGGATCAGCACTGGATTGCTAACCACAAGGTCGGCGGTTCAAACCCACCAGCTGCTCCTTAGAAACCCTGTACAGCGTCTCTATGAGGCAGAACAGACTTGAAGGCACTTAACAACAAGAAAATAGAAACTGGACACTGGTGTGGCACTATGGGATAAGCACAAGACTGGTAACTGCAGGTTAACAGTTCAATCCCACCAGCCACTCTTGGAAACCCTATACAGAGTTGCTATGACCAGACCAACTCAAAAGCACCTAACAAGAAAATAAAAATATGTGGGAGCTAGCACGAACTAAGCACTTAATACATGGGTATATCCTTCCCGTAAAGAACTTCCACATCAGGGGTCACATCTGTGTGAACGTGTGTAAACATGTTTGCCTCTATGTATGTGCAGGTATCCTGTGTTTGTGAGTAAACACACAGACTACTGTAAATCTATATATGTGCAGGTATGCTGTGTTTGTGTGTACTCACAGACAACTATAAGTCTATATATGTGCAGGTATCCTGTGTTTGTGAGTACACACACAGACAATTGTAAGTCTATATATGTGCAGGTATCCTGTGTTTGTGAGTATACACACAGACAACTGCAAGTCTATATATGTGCAGGTATCCTGTGTTTGTGAATACACACACAGACAATTGTAAGTCTATATATGTGCAGGTATCCTGTGTTTGTGAGTACACACAGACAACTGCAAGTCTATATATGTGCAGGTATCCTGTGTTTGTGTGTACACACACAGACAACTATAAGTCTATATATGTGCAGGTATCCTGTGTTTGTGAGTACACACACAAACAATTGTAAGTCTATATATGTGCAGGTATCCTGTGTTTGTTAGTACACACAGACAACTGCAAGTCTATATATGTGCAGTATCCTGTGTTTGTGAGTATACACACAGACAACTGTAAGTCTATGTATGTGCAGGTATCCTGTGTTTGTGAGTACACACACAGACAATTGTAAGTCTGAAAGTACAAGTCTGATCTAATTGCCTTTAAATAAGAATGCACTTGGAAACCACTCAAACATAGTTCATGCTCAGTAAAGACGGTTTTGCTCAAGGGACTCATTTCCAGAATATACAGGAAACTGCAACACCTCTACAAGAAAAAGACAAATAACCCAATTAAAAAGTGGGCACAGGATATGAACAGAC
>NW_006408596.1:9121072-9128242 GCF_000296735.1 Chrysochloris asiatica
GATATACTATAGAATGAATGTAAGACTGATGTTCTCCCATGTAAAGTATCACATAATTCACAATAAAACATTAAAAAAAAAAAAAAGATGGCTTTGCTGCTACCTTGATTATTAAATCTCTTAAGTACATAATTGCCCTGTTGATAAATATTCTATTTGTCTGACTTTCCAAGCTTGGGATCATAAGCCTGTGCTACTTGAGTTGACACCACCCCACCCCACCCCCAGCTCTCCCATCTATCAGTTTGTCATACTGTGGTGGTTGGCCTGAAGCTTGACCACTGGTATTTCAAACATCAGCAGCGTCACCTATCGTGGAGAGGTTTCAGTGGCACTTCTAGATTAAGACTTGGAAGAAATGCCTGGTGATCTACTTGTGGAAATTAGCCAATGAAAACCCCTATGACTCACAACAGAGTATTATCCAATAAGCCCGTAGGTTGGTTATTGTTGCAGGCACCACTAAGGGTCATCGAGTCAGTTCCGACTCATATCAACCCCCTGTAGGGTTTCCAAAGAGCAGCTGGTGGGTTTGAACCACCGACGAGGTTAGCTGAAGTGCCACACCAGGAGGCACTTAAAATACACAGCCAGGAACTCTAGCAAACCAATAGCCAAGGAGATGAACTGAGTCTTAGCCAAGAGCCACTAAAACCAAATGTACATTACATCTTAAAGGGACATAGCCACTGGGTAAATGAGCAAAGGTGGTTCTTTGCTTTGTTAACTGAAGACGTGCACCATTTCAGAAACTCAGGTTGTTGCTGGCAACGCTGTAGGTGGTATTTTGTAGGTGAAAGGAAACATCTGTACAAGTTTGCCATGGTGACTGGCAGCCGCAGTCATATACAGAAGGATAATCAAACTGTATCATTATGTTTTATAGTAGAGTCATATACATGCACTTGCATATTGAAATATATACTATCTTATTATAGACTACTTTCACTTTATTTTCTGTTATATACTGCTAGGACATGATTTGAATTTTTTGAAGCTATATACAAAGGAGCTCTGGTAGCGTAGTGGTTACGAATCAGACTGCGAACCACAAGGTCAGCAGTTCGAAACTACCAGCTGTTCTGCGGGAGAAAGATGAGGCTTTCTGCTCCCGTAAAGATTTACAACCTCGGAAACCCTGTACAGGGTCGCTGAGTCGGAACCGACTCCACAGCACATAACAACAATATACATATATGGGAGAGTGGTGGCTCTACACAATAAACACTGGACTATGACCACAACATCTGAGGTTCCAGCCCGCCAGCTACTCCATAGGAGAAAGATGTTTTTTGTGCCCTTGAAGATTTAAAGCCTCAAAAACTCTATGTAGGGTCACTATAAGTTGGAATCAACTCGACAGCATCTCACAACAACAAGAGATATGTATATAGATTATGTTATCTGTGAAATCTATCTCAGGATCCTAAAGAGGGTATTATAATACTATTTTTCTTTCATACAAAGGAGCATTGAGTTTGAGCTGATTGAAGACCAACCAAACGGCTACTATTGTTGTTGTTAAGTGCCGTGGAGTCGGTTCCGACTCATAGCGACCCTGTACAGGTTTCCAAGGAGCAGCTGGTGGGTTTCAACTGCTAACCGTGTGGTTCAAAGTTCACTGTTGATCCTACAGCGCCACACCAGGAGAACTCAAGTATTGCTAGGTCTCTGCATATTGCAAAAAATACTGGGCATCCTGACATTAATCTGTAACCTTTTGATTTTTTAATAAATGGCAACTAATTTTCAAATTTCTTTAAAAATGAAGTCCTGGTATGGCACTGTATGATAAGCACTGGGCAGCTAGCTAACTGCAAGGTTGACAGTTCAAACTCACCACTCCCTCCTCAGAAACCCTACACAGGGTTGCTATGAGTCAGAACTAACTAGACGGCACTGTACAACAACAATTTGTAAAATATTAAACACTACTTAAGCCAAATTGTTACATCACTGGACTGGGTGTGACCAGGTTGTGATTTTGACTTTAAAACTACAAGTGCTTCACAGAGAAACCTGGAGAGAAGCAGGAATGAATAAATAATGGCATTTTTCCACAAACCTTTTGAAGCCCACTTGTATATGATCATTCAAGTTGCCAATAATTTAATATCTACATTGGGGAGTTTAATAAGTGTTGTCATTACTATTGTTATTATTTGCTGCTTTCAAGTTGATTCCAACTCATTGGACCCAATGTGTAAAACTGTGCTCCATAGAGTTTTCAGGGCTGTGACCTTTCAGAAGCAGATCACCAGACCTTTCTTCTGAGGTGCTTCTGGGCGAACTGCAATCACCAACCTTCCAGCGAATAGTTGAGCACTTAACATTTGCATCACTCAGAGACTGGATACACATCTTCATGTTTAATTCCACAAGAAGCCTGTAAGTCAAGTGCTATGTGCCCAGGTCATAAATTAGAAAACGAGTTTAGAGAAGGGGACTGACTTGCCTCTAAAAGTGAAGTCAGGATTCTGAGCCAACTCTTATATCTTCTTATTCATTATGGCAATTAAAACCCAGCAGTTGTCACTGAGTTGACTCCAACTCATGGTGGACCCCCCACATGTGTCCCTAGGCTTTTCAATGGCATATTTTTGGGCAGGGGACTGCCAGACCTTTAGTCTGAGACACCCATGGGCAGCAGCAGCCAAATGTGTAAACTGTTGGCATCACCCAGGAACTCCAATAATAGGAATGACTGCCGCGACCTCCCAATTTAGTATCATTTACCCTGACACTGTGCATAGTGCAACACAAATATTCTATAGTCCAGTCATTACTGTAACCAAGCTGGGAGCCATCATATCTTTATAGATGATGAATCCAAGGCTCAGAAGAGATCACTTGCAGCCCCAAAAAAGCACCAGAGTCATTTTAGCCTGTTCATTCCAACCATATTGCTATATAGTTTCTCAAAGAAAGAAAAAATTGTGAGCAATAATAATGTTATTAGCGCCATCTAGTCGATTCCGTCTCCTAACAACCCTGTATAGGGTTTCCGAGGAGTGGCTGGTGGGTTTGAACTGCTGACCTTTGAGTTAACACTCCAGTGCTGATCCTATAGGTCCACACCGGGGAGGGGCCATTCACTAATCTATGTGTTAGGCTCTTTGTGTGCTATATGGACACCAGAGATTCTCAACTTTAATTACACATTGGAGCCTCCTAAGAGCTTTACAAACCTTAATGCCCAGCCCTCCCTTCCATTGTGACCTGACCCTCAGGACTGGTAAGAGCGCCCCCTGGTGACTGTGAAGACTGGCTTCGCAAATCAACAGCAAACAGTCCTTGCCTCTAAAGGTGACCTGTGGGATTTTTTTTCCTGGTGGTGGACACCTAGGCCCCACCCAAAAAGAATGCTTTTCAGCGGGTCTGGAAAGTGTCCCATTCATTGCTGCTGCTGTCAAGTGTCATCGAGTCAGCTTTGTAGAGAGTTTCCGAGGTTCAAACGAACTTTGCAATCCAGTGCTTTATCCTACAGTGCCACGCCAAGCACAGGCCCATCCATTAGTGGTGGTGGTGGTGTGCTGTGGAATCAGTTCCAACCCTGTATAGGGTTTCCAAGGCTGTAAATCTTTATGGGAGGAGAAAACCTCATCTTTCTCCCCTAGAACCACTGGTAGTTTCAAACTCGCTGACCTTGAGGTTAGCAGCCCAATATGTCACCACTAGGCTACCAGAGGCACTACCAGAACTTCTTGGCCTATTTATTGTTGTTAAGTGCCTTCAGAGTTGGTACTGACTTATAGCGGCCCTGTATAGGGTTTCCAAGGAGCAGCTGGTGAGCTTGAACCACCAACCTTGTAGTTCAAACCAACTTTGCAGTCCACACTGATTAAAACCACCCAGGTTGAGGTGGGAGGAAGCAGGGAGTTACTGCTTAAGGGATTGTTGTTAAGTGCTGTCTAGTCAGTTCCCACTAACTCACAGCGACCCTGTATAGGGTTTCTGAGGAGTAGCTGGTGGGTTTGAATTGCTGATCTCGCGGTTAGCAGTCCGGCACTTATCCTACTGTGCCACTCCTGAACAGAATTTGTTAATACGAGAACTTCTCAAGTAGGTTCAATCGATGCCCATTTTACAGCTGGCATGACTGAGGCTCACAACAATTAAGTGACTTACCCAAGGTCCTATGCCTAGTATGCTGTGTTTTTAGGTTCAATTCTAGGTAATCTTTTAAAAATTGTTTTTCTTATTATTAAATGAAGATAGTTGCTAGAACCTCTTTCAAATGCTTTACCCCTATATTGGTTTCTTGCTGCTGCTAATGACAAATTACTACAAACTCAGTGGCTTAAAGCAAAACAAATTTAAAATCAGGCTATGTTCCTTTATGGGCTCCTGGTGCGGCGCTGCAGGATCAGCACCAGACTGTAAGTCACAAGGTCAGCAGTTGAAGCCCACCAGCTGCTCCTCAAAAACCCTATACAGGGTCGCTGAAAATCAGAACCTAATCAAAGGCACCTAACAGCAACAACATAATCCTTTATAGCCACTCTATGCGAAAATCTATTGTTTTGCTTTTTCCAGCTCCCACTCTAGCTCTGGTAGTGCAGTGGTTAAAACACCCATCTGCTAACTGGAAGGCTTGTAGTTTGAAGCCACCAGCAGTTTTGCTGGAGACACAAGTGCGGTAGTCTGCTTGTATAAAGATAAAAGATAACAGCCTTGGAAGCCCTATGGGACCGGTGCACAAGTATTTTGTCTTATAGGATTATCACTGCATCATTATGAATTGAAATTGACTCAGTGGCAAAGGTTTGATTGTGAAAGGGGAATACACTCACATTCCTTGGCTTATGGTCCCTTTCCATCTTCAAAAGTAGTAATAACTGGTCAAGTCCTTCTCACACTCCATCATTCTGACATTCTTCTGCCTTTCTCTTCCACATTTAAGGGATCTCATGATAATACTGGGCCCACCTGAATAATCCCCTCTTATCCACAGTTGGGAGTTATACATGTTCAAGCATGGTCTGACAGAGCAATGGAAAGAGGAAACAGGTTATGAAAGCCCAGTTTTAGGATGAGATGACTTAGATCCTGAGAGAAATTTCATCACAAAAGGAAAAGGAGATGGATACATGGAAAACTCAACAGGAAATCTGTAGAGCACAGGGAAAAGGGAGCTGGGCATTATTAGTGTGTGTATCCTGGAGAGGAAAGGGGCTGAGTATCTATCACACTTCATATATACTTGAATGTCTCAGGAGAAAGAGGATTCTTTCTCTCCTATAACTGTTTGCTATTCTCTCTGACACATCAACCCAAGTCTCTTCAGAAGAAAACCCCACCGTCTCTTTGGTTTATCACCCACTAATTACCACTTTCTGTGTTTGAGCCTGGGAGATGGAGAAGGAAATAATGCCCATAGGTCAATGCCACAAATCTTCCCAAGAGAAAGAGAGGTGGGAAGAATGTTAAGTCATGATTTACTCTGCTTTTTAATTCAGTCATTTAACAAATATTGATATGGGTTGATGATGTGATATTGAATCGGGCTGCGAACCTTAAGGTCAGCAGTTTGAAACTCCCAGCTGTTCCACAGGAGAAAGATGAGGTTTTCCACTCCTGTAAAGATTTACAGCCGTGGAAACCCTGTACAGGGTTGATATGAGTCAGAACCGACTCCATGGCACACCACCACCACCACGACCACGACCATGATGATACATGCTAGGTACCATTTGGATACAAGGATATGTAGATGGTAATACATGACCCCTGCTCTTAAGAGCTCACCCATGCCTACTCATATGTCAGCACCTCTCAGGAGAGAGGGTGCCGTAGATCACCAAGGACTCAGGCAGACTTTATAGGGGGTGGATACTCAATATTTCTAAGATCAACACTCATGAAAGCAGCAGTCAAGAAATCAGACGACGTATTGCATTAGGCCAATCTGTTGCACAAGACCTTTTTAAAGTGTTGAAGAGTAAAGATGTCAGCTTGAGGACTAAGGTGTGCCTGACCCAAGTCATGGTATTTTCAATAACCTCATATGCATGCAAAAGCTGGACAGTGAATAAGGAAGACCGTAGAAGAATTGATGCTTTTGAGATACGGTGTTGGAGGAGAATATTGAAAGTACCATGGGCTGCCAAAAGAACCAACATGTCTGTGTTGGAAGAAGTGCAGCCAGAGTGCTCCTTGGAGGCCAGGATGGCCAAACTTCGTCTCTCATGCTTCCGACATATTGTCAGGAGCGACCAGTCACTGGAGAAGGATATCATGTTTGGTAGGTGGAGGGTCATAGAAAAAGAGGAAGACCCCTAGCGAGATGGATTGGCAGCATCAGTGGACTCAAGTGTGGCAACAGTAGTTAGGTTGGCCTAGGATTGGGCAGTGTTTCGTTCTGCTGTGCATAAGGTTGCTATGGGTTGGTACTGACTTGATGGCACCTAACAACAACAACAACAACTCAATCTCTCAGAAAGTTCTTATGTAGACCCTGGAGGAGGGTGGGTGTAGTGTGGTGAATTATTTAATACGTCTCTTCCAGAATTACTCTTCCTGGTGTGAGGCTGTAGGATAAGCACTGGACTGCCAATCTCATGGTCAGTGGTTCAAACCCACCAGCTGCTCTTTGGAAACCCTTTATAGGGTTGCTATGAGTACGAAGTGATTCAATGGCATTTCACAACAGTCTGAGTCTCTGTAACTCCCACCAAAAGACTCTTGCTGATGGATCTGTGTAAGAGAAGGTGGGAGAACATGCTGAGAGAGTGATATAATCTAGTTGCAAATGATTGTAAACAAAGTTCACTGTGATTATAATTGTGATGGTGATTGTCCCAGGGACAGAAAGCTGATACCCAAGAAGTATCAGAGAAGCAAGCAGCGGCTGAACCAAGAGCCAGAGCACAGTGGTAGGCTTCCCAATCCACAGAGCAAGTAAAGCTGACAGACTCTGGCCGTGAATGGGGGGCCTCCAGGAACTTAACTGCTGAGCTAGGTTTGCTGACCCAAGGAGCTAGAGCTGAGTGCCTTCGGGCTGATGCTTAGGGTGGTGTGGTGTGCCTTGTGGGCATTTCTTGTTGTTGTTGTTAAGTGCCGTAGAGTCGGTTCTGACCCATAGCGACCCTGTACAGGGTTTCCTAGGGTGTAAATCTTTATGGGAGTAGAAAGCCTCATCTTTCTCCCGCGGAGCGGCTGGTAGTTTCG
>NW_006408596.1:9128342-9151962 GCF_000296735.1 Chrysochloris asiatica
GAACTGGTCTAAAATCTATTATGTTCTGCTGGTGGGAGTAGAAAGCCTCATCTTTCTCCCGCGGAGCGGCTGGTAGTTTCGAACCACTGACCTTAAGGTTCGCAGCCCGATTCGTAACCATTACACTACCAGAGCGAGTTTTGGCACATTGTGGGAGCAGGACAGAGACAAGCCAGGCCCAGGGGCCAAGGGCGAGAGAGAACATCACCTGTTAACTTCCCTGATGGAGTCCTGGTGTGACACCTCACACTGTTACCTGTTAACGTCCCTGACGCTGTGACACTTCACACTGTTACCTGTTAACGTGCCTGATGGTGTGACAGCATCACACTGTAACCTGTTAACGTCCCTGATAGAGTCCTGGTGTGACACCTCACACTGTTACCTGTTAACGTCCCTGACGCTGTGACACTTCACACTGTTACCTGTTAACGTCCCTGACGCTGTGACACCTCACACTGTTACCTGTTAACGTCCCTGATGGAGTCCCGGTGTGACACTGTAACACTGTACTGCTAACTGCAAAGTTGCTGGTTGAAATCCACCAGTCGGCTCTTTGGAAACCCTAGACAGGGTGGCTGTGAGTGGAAACCACCTTGACAGCACTTAATAACAACAACTTCCCTACTAAAAGCCATAACTGTGAATAAGATGTCTGAGTTCTACACGGCTAATGAAATGCATCTTCCAGCCCAGCTGAGTCCACAGTTTGTTTGTTCGCAGTGGGATTCCCACCTGGATGAATGTTTCCAGCTTCTCTGGAACCATCTAGGGAAATGAAGACAGTGAGCTGACAGTGGCCTTGGCAGAGCCAGGGAGAGATCCCAACATATTTATCACCAGCCCCAAGCCACTGTGCAGCCCCGCTGACCTGGAAAATCCACACTAAGCTCAGGGCTGGCTCTTCAGCTTCTGAATTTAATTTAGATCCCAGTTAAGGTCTCCAAGGCCTGGTACTGACAAATCACCATTTCCCAGACTGTCCTAGGTAAAGGGCAGTTTGCAGCATGCTAGAAGCCAAGGGGGAGGGCCACACTGGCCTCCATGCATAGGCACACACAAGGAGCCAGGAGGTCTCTAGAGCTCAGAATATTTTCTCAACTGTCACTTCCCCTAGGTCCCCATCACACTTGGAATTATTAGACTAGAATCTACCCAAGAACTGAACTGAATGGAAACATATTTTACTTAGACCAGAACCACATCTGATTCATTTATGGCTTCATGCCAGCACCAGTCCTATTGTGGCCACGCCACTGTTGTTGTTAAGTGCCGCCGAGTCTATTCCAACTCATAGGGACCCTGCATAGGGTTTCTGAGGAGCGGCTGGTAAATTTCAACCACCAACCTTGTGGTTCAAACCGACCTGTGTTCCAGTGCTTACCCTACAGCGCCACACCAGGACTCACATTGTAGTTACTTAGTAAAGACCTGTTGGTATCCTCATACCTGTTCATGATACCACTTTCTAAGCATATCTGAAGAAACAAGCCATGATGATATTAACAATGCTAAGCCAACATTTACTATATGCCAAGTATTAAGAGATTTAC
Source organism: Chrysochloris asiatica (assembly GCF_000296735.1). Lineage (NCBI taxonomy): Eukaryota > Metazoa > Chordata > Mammalia > Afrosoricida > Chrysochloridae > Chrysochloris > Chrysochloris asiatica. The sequence goes on from NW_006408596.1 coordinate 9,129,896, forward strand.
CTTCGTTATCCTCAGAAACCCTACACAGGGTTGCTAGGTCGGGACCCATTTGATGGCACTTACTTACCAACAACAACAATCTTCAACAACAGGATGAGCGTAATTAACATCATTGCTGTTTACATATGAAGTCACACATTTTGCTACAGATACAGTTTCCACAATATTGAAAAAAATTTTAAACTGGAGAGACAGGATTTGTATCCTGACATAGCCCAAATGCATACCTTTGGGCAAATGTTTTAATCTCTCTGAGCCTCAGTTTTCTAATCTGGAAAAGGGGTTAATAATAATAACACCAGCATCATAAGCATGTGAAGAGCATAGCAGAGAGTAACAAGTTTTTATTAAAAAGCCCAGTTCCGAGTAGTTACCAATTTAGTAATTCCTCTGCCAGAAGTTTCTCTAATAGAGACATTTACAGGTTTGTAAGAAGACTGCTCATTCAAACACAGTTTAAAATAGAGAAAAGCTTGTGTCAACAGAGAAACTGTCGTGTGGGTTATAATGCCGTAGACAATGGGAAGGAGAACTTGTGATGCAGTGGGTTAAGTGCTGGGCTGCAAACCAAAAGTCTGGCAGTTCAGATCCATCCACTGTTCTGTGGGAGAAAGATGAGGTTTCTGTAAAACCTGACAGGAAACCCTTTGAAATAGTTTTACTCTATCTTCTAGGGTCATGACATTTGGCATCAACTGCACAGCATTAGGTTTGGGTTTAGACAGCGGAACTCAATGCCATCATCAAAAAGAAGGGCATTAATGTGACACAACCATACAGTGGAAATTACACCACAAACAGAAATAGAATACTGATCCATGATACACGTGGACGAACCTCAAAACTGGGAGCTAAGCAAACAACGCCAGACACAAAAGACCACATGGTGTATGATGCCATTCTACACAATGTCCACAACAGGCATGTTCATGGAGACTGAGATGAGAGCACTGGTTGACAGGGGTGGGGCAAAGGGGAAACCAGGGAGACTTCTAACACAGCTTCTCCAAGGGCTGATGAAAATGTTTAAAACTGGTTATGTTGATTGCACAACTCTGAATACAACAAAACAACATTGAATTGTACATATTAAATGGATATGGCATGAAAATTTCCTGGTGTGGCACTGTAAGATAAGCACTGGACTGGTAACCACAAAGTTGGCAGTTCAAACCCACCAACAGCTCCTTGGAAACCTTATGTTATTGTTACTGCCACTGAGTCAGTTCTGACTCACAGTAACCCTGTATAGGTTTTCCAAGGAGCAGCTGGTAGGTTTGAACAGTTGACTTTGTGGTTAGCAGTCCAGTGCTTATCCTACAGTGCCACACCAGGAGTCCAAATGGAAACTCTATACAGGGTCATTGTGAATTGGAACTGACTCAACAGCACTTAATAACAACAACTACATCAGAGTTCTATCTCAATAAAACTGTTCTTTGTTTAGTTTTTTTAAATTAGAATGAGGGAATTTCATTATCTGGAGTCATAGGGTGACTGTTACCATATTCAGCTGTGAGTCATAAGGTTGGAGATTCCAGGGTACCCAGAGGCACCTCTGATCCTGAGAAATCAGCTTTTGGAAACCCAGTGGCGCGCAGTTCTACTCTGAACACACATGGTCACCGTGAGTCACAATTAACTCCATGGAGACTGGTTTTTAAGTTTAATCTGATTATTAGACATGCAAGCATCAATGACAAACTGGCCATTAACTTATCAAGCAGTGAGGGAAAGTGAGAATGGAGGGGAGGGAAGTGGTAGCGACAAGGTAGGGGAGTGGGTGGTTGTGGGAAGACAACAGCTTCAGAGCTGAGAAAAGAGGAAGGAAGACTGGCAAGGGGCGATCAGGATCAGCAAGGACACTAAGCTGCAGACCCAGGAGTATGAGAAGTGGGAAGGAAACAGGCTCGCTGGAGAGGGCTCGGGGGCAGCAGTGTCTTCAGGAGAAAGCCAAGATACAGCAAGAAGGGGCAGAGAGTATTTACAGAGAGGTGGTGAGATGACTAGTTCACATCTCACCCACCTGCATGCAAACACCCTGTACCCACCTGCTCCTGGTGTCTTAGCAGCCCAGACTGTGAGGGTTAAGGCTGCTGCCCAGCATTAGCCATCTGATCAGTTTCCATCACCGTTTATTCACTTGTTATTCTTAACATCTACCAGGTAATAAACATAATTATCATAGCGTTCACCGTGACCATTTACCAGCCTTGCCAAGTAAATGAGCTCCTCGGCTCCAGAACATGTTCAGTCTGACCAGAGTCTCAAACCCACCTCTGCTACTTGCGACCTTCAGAAATCCCTGCTGCTTGGATCTCAGCTTCTGCTTCACTCAAAGGAACAGGGAGAGAGTGTAAGTAATGGCAGTGAAGACATGGGCATTGGACAAGCCTAGTTGAACAAATGAACAGCTGTGGTTTATAGTCTACCTGGTATTTATACTCTCTTCTGATTATGGAGAAGGAGTCCTGGTGGCACTGTGGGTTAAGCATTGGACTGCTAACTGCAAGATCAGTGGTTCAAACCCACCACCTGCTTCACAGGAGAAATATGAGACTGCCTGCTCCCATAAGGTTTTACAGTCTCAGAAATCCAAAGGAGCAATTCTACTCTGTCCTGTTGTTGTTGTTAGATGCCTTCGAGTCAGTATTAACTCAAAGCAATCCTATGCACAATAGAACGAAACACTGCCCACCTCAGCGTCATCCTCACAATTGCTGCTACATTTAAGCCCACTGCTGCTGTCGCTGTGTCATGGGGTCATCCTTTTGTTCGCTGAGCATTCTGGTTCTAATTCTTCTAACATAGACTTATTTGTTCTTCCGGCAGTCCATGGTACTTTCAATATTCTTGTCTAACACCATAACTCAAATGTATTAATTCTTCTAAGCTCTTTCATATTCATTGTCCAATTTTACATGCATATGAAACTATTGAAAATACCGTGGCTCAGTTGAGGCGCACCTTCGTCCTCAAACTGATATCTTGGCTCTTTAATACTTTAAAGAGGTCTTTTGCAGCAGATTTACCTAATGAAATCATGTTGTTTGATTTCTTGATTGCTGCTTCCATGAGTGTTGATTGTGGATTTAAGCAAAATAAAGCCTTTGATAACTTCAATCTTTTCTCCATTTATCATGATGATATTTATCAGTCCACCTATGAGACTGCTTGTTTGCTTTACATTGAGGTGCAATCCATACTGAAGGCTATGGTCTTTGATCTTCATCAGTAAGTATTAAGTCCTTTTAGCTTCCAGCAAGCAAGGTTGTATCATCTGCATATCACAGGTTATTAATGAGTCTTCTCCCGATCCTAATGCCACATTTTTCATATATTGCAGCTTCTCAGATTACTTGCTCAATATAAAAATTGAGTAAATATGCTAAAGTGATAAAATCCCGGCCTATGTCTTTCCTGAGTTTAAACCATTCAGTATCCCCTTGTTCTGTTGTAACGATTGCCTCTTGGTCTATGTACAGGTTCCTCATGAGCACAATTAAATGTTCTGAAATATCCATTCTTTGCAATGTTATCCAACGTTTGTCATGGTTCACAAAGTTGAAAGCTTTTGAAAAAGCAAAAAAAAAAAAAAAAAAAGTAAACATCTTTCTGATATTCTCAGCCAAGATCCATCGGACCTCAGCAATATTATTCTCGCTCTACATCCTATTCTAAATCCAGCTTGAATTTCTAGCAATTTCTACCGTCACTGTACTGTTGTAAACAGTTCTGCACCATTCACTGTTTGGTCCACTTTTGTTGTTAAGTGCCATCAAATTGGTTCTGATTCATAACGAGAGTTTCAAAGGATGGGTTTGAGCCCCCTGATTTTGTGGATCAAACCAACCGTGCAGTCCAGAGCTTATCCTATAGCGCCACTTAAGATCAGGATTGGAGGATGACTCATTAACAACTTGCAATATGCAGATGATACAACCTTGCTTGCTGGAAGCAGAGATGACTTAAAATACTTATTGATGAAGATCAAAGACTACAGTCTTCAGTATGGATCGCACCTCATTGTAAATAAAACAAGGAAACTCACAACTGAACCAATAAATACCATCATAGAATCCTTTAATACTGCAAGTCAAGGCTTGAATTGTTTCCTCAGTTCTGTCAGCTTGAGAAATGCTGAGCGTGTTCATCCCTTTTGGTTTTCTAACTCCAGGTCTTTGCACGTTTCATTATAATACTTGAATTTGTCTTCTCAAGCTGCCCTTTGAAATTTTCTGTTTAGTTCATTAAATGACTCCCTCATTTATTCCATTTGCTTTAGCTTCTCTAGACTCAAGAGCAAGTTTCAGAGTCTCTTCTGACATCCACTTTGGTAATTTCTTTCTTTCATGTCTTTTTAATGACCTTTTGCTCTCTTCTTGCATGGTGTGCTTAATGTCATCCCACAACTCTTCTGGTCTTCCATCTTTAGTGTCTAAGTCATCATCTCTGTTCTTGAGATGATCTCTAAATTTAGATGGGATACACTCAAGGTCATATTTTGACTTTCATGGACTTGTTTTAATTTTCATCAGCTTTAGTCTGAGCTGGCATGTGAGCAATTGATGGTCTGTTCCACTGTTGGGGACTGCAAGCACTGAGATGCTGAGGCCCTGTGTCATGGACGAAAATCCAACATGAAGGCCCCACTCAGGATTGCTATCCAGGGACCCTGAGGGCCAAAGGAAGTGACCTCCTGACATCCCGGGTTCTTTGGTTTTTGCAAACTCACTGGTGGTCTACCTCTGTATAATTTTCTTTGGTCTTATTATTCATTCTATGCTTCTAACTCCAGTAGAGAAACCTCAAGTCGCTGCCTTAGGGTTTAAGCCTAAAAAGTAATTTATAACAGTTTGCTTGAATTTTTGGAAAATTAAGAATGTTAGATTATTAAGACAATTTGCGATGTATATTTTAGAATTTGTTCCTGTAAATCACTGTATCCTGTTTTGAACGATTAAACACATTTCATTTTTGTACCCTGTCTTGATAATCACCTTCTTCCTTTGTGTAAAATCCGCCCCCCGAAATAAAAGACGAATGCAGATTGAATCCTGCATGCGTTACTGCTTGCAGGGCCATGCTGCTTGCCATGCAGGGTCTGTCTGCCGGTTTTGCATCCACTCTGGTTTCTGAGTGTCTCTTTTTTTCTCTCGTTACATCTTTGTGTATATTCTTTTTCTATTTCTTTCGCTGCCAGATCTCCCTACTTCGTGAACCAAACTTCCCTGTCGAGGCAGGTCCCCGACATTCCACAGTCTGCCCCTGGCCTTCTTTTGGCTGATGATATGGAGCTTTTCCACCATCTTCCCACAGATGTGTAGTCAGTTTGATTCCTGGGTATTCCATTTGGTGACATCCATGTGTACAGTTGTCTTTTGTGTTGTTTTTAAAAAGACATATGCAATGAATAAGTTCTTGGTCTTGCAAGAATCAATACTATCTTGCAATAGTCCAAACTTACCAACAACCTTTCCATTACCAAGCCCATATTCTCCAACTATGGATCCTTCATTTTAATTTTCAACATTCACATGCCAGTCACCAGTAATTATCAATACATCCTGATTGCATGTTTGATCAATTTCAGACTGAAGAAGATGGTAGAATTCTTCAATTTCACTATCACTAGCTTTAGTGGCTAAGGAGCTCTGTTAGCGTAGTGGTTACGAATCGGGCTGCTATCCTCAGGGTTAGCAGTTCGAAACTACCAGCTGTTTCGCGGGAGAAAGAGGAGGCTTTCTACTCCCATAAAGATTTACAGCCTCGGAAACCCTGTACAGGGTCGCTATGAGTTGGAACCGACTCCACAGAATATAACAACAACAACAAGCTTTAGTGGCTAGTGCATATCTTTGCATAATAGAGGTATTAACTGGTCTTCCTTGTAGGTGTAAGGATATTATCCTATCGCAGACAGCATCGTACTTCAAGGTAGATCTTGAAATACTCTTTTTGACGATGAATGCAACTCCATTCCTCTTCAATTTGCCATTCCCAGAGTGGTAAACCAAATGAGGGTCTGATTCAAAATGGCCAGTACAACTTCATTTCCGTTCACTAATGCCTAGACACATAATATGTTATGTGTTCCATTTCATTTTTAAAACAACTTCCAATTTTCCCAAATTCATACTATGTACATTTCATGCTCAGATTATTCATGGATGTCTGCAGCTGTTTCTCCTCATTCTGATTTGTGCCCCATCAGCAAATGAAGGTCCCATAAGGTTTACTCCATTCACATCATTGTGGTCAATTCTGCTTTGAGGACACAGCTCTTCTCCAGTCATATTTTGAATGCCTTCCAATCTGAAGGACTCATGTTTAGGAACTATATCTGACAATGTTCCACTGCTATTCATACTGTTTTCATCTTCTAGCACTATAGCTGAAACTGTTCCACTGCTATTCATGAGATTTTCAGTGGCTAACAATCAGAAGTAGTCAGCCTTCCCTTCTTCCTAGTCTTAGTCCGGAAGGTCTGCTAAAAAGTAACCACCATGGGTGACCCTGCTGCTGTTTCAAATACTGGTGCTATAGCTTCCAGAATCACAACAGCATGTAAGCCTCCACAATACATCAAACTGATAGATGAGTGGTGGACTTTGTCCTATATAATGTCCAGTATTTATTGGAATCAACTCTATGACAGTAGGTTTTGGTTTGGTTTGGTTTCTGATAATTGTTGTTGTTGTTAAGTGCCGTTGAGTCGGTTCCAACCCATAGCGACCCTGTACAGGGTTTCCGAGGGTGTAAATCTTTACGGGAGTAGAAAGCCTCATCTTTCTCCTGCGGAGCGGCTGGTAGTTTCGAACCGCTGACCTTAAGGTTCGCAGCCCGATTCATAACCACTACGCTACCAGAGCTCCTTATAATGGTACCCCTGAATTTCTTTAAGATATCCCACATGCATACATACAAACAATACATATTCGAGTGGAACTAAAGAGCCAGTCCCCAGATGCAAGACTGCCCCACCAGAATCACAGCAATTTATTTAGGAATATATATACACACGGTCGAATGAATGTAATGGACATCCACCCTGGGATTCTTGTTGAAACCACTGTGGTGAAAACTGTTCTTTTCTGCCAGGTGGCTAAACTCACAGACTGTCAGACTGCAGCTGCATAGGGCCACCTTGCTCCCACAAGAGCCTTGCATGTTACACTGAAAAGTATTCTGACTTCATCCTGCAGTTGAAGGCTCCTCCAAGATGGGATACATTGGGTAGCTGTCCATCCTACAGTGCTGACTTAATGTTTATTAACAACTTAATGTTGTTCACCTTTTGTCTTAGCTTGAATTCATGGATTTCAATTATTTGCTTTTATCTTTACTAAATCCTTGGGAAATCTTAGCATTGTTAGACCTAGGAAGAATCTCCATGTTTGTCCTATGGCTTTCAGTTTTTCATGACTCTCTGACATGCATCTTAAAGGACATGGGGGTCCTGGTTAGGGAAATGTTGCAGCCACTAAAGGATTTTGTGGAGCCATGTAACTTGACTGTAATTGGACAACTGGAAGATAATTCTGGGCCACCATATACTTTGTCCATAGCTTCCAACAACAGATATCCTTTAAATCCTACGTGACCCTCGACAAGAAGTCAAGTGTGGCCCCACCTACAGGCCCCCACCCCAGCTGCACTCACTCATTCATGCCACAGTCTCCTTCACACATCAACTCAACCTTTCCCAAGGACACCAGAGCCCTGGTCTCTCCCAATTTAATTTCCCATGGGGCTGTGCACCGCCGGGAGATAGCTACATGTCTGCTAAATTGCTTTGATAAAGTTGATTGTGGGCCTTAGATTGCTGAGCTTTCCTGGAAGTTATGTTACAGCTTTGAAAGGAAATCTGTCTTTGCATCGACCTAATCCTCAAGAGAATCAACTCCCACTTCTTCAGGGTCACCCTGAAATGTTGTGGAATCCTTACATTCGAGAGGACTGATTCATAACTGTTTGCAGGGTCACAGACCCTCTTAAGAATATGATGAAAGCTATGGACCCCTTTAGCCAGAAAAACACCCTGGAGCACAAAATATCAGCTGCATTTCTAGGAGCACTGTAGCCTCTCCAAAATCTATTCTGACACTAGGTTAAATACAATCTTTGGGTGAAGATGTCAGAACTGAATTAGATCTTAGAAAGCATGTGACCTGGCTTGCCCACTGAACAATGAGAATAATAATTATCTTTGTTTTAAAGACAATCATCTATGAAGTACTTTCTGTGTAGTAGCCACTCTGCTGAGGCATTGCATCCAAGGAGGTTTCAAAGAGATCATGTAATAATGAAATTTTCCACAAACTTTTGAATTCCTTCGTAATCATATCACTAAATTCTCACATTAATTCAGCCTTTTGTTGTTGTTAAGTGTCATCAAGTCAGTTCTGATTCATAGCAACCCTTTATAGGGTTTCTGAGGAGCAGATGGTAGGTTTGAACCATAGACCTTGTGGTTCAAACCATAGACCTTATTACCTAGTGCTTTTCCGGCAGGGCCATACCAGGACTCTATAATTCAGCCTGTTGTTGTTGTTAAATGCCATCCAATCAGTTATGCCTCATAAAAATCCTGTATAGGGTTTCTGAAGAGCAGTTGTGAATTTGAACTGCCAACCTTGCAGTTCAAACCAACCTTGAAGTCCAGTGCATTATCTTACAGTGCCACACCACAACTTCCAAATGCCTCACGAGTACATATTATTTCATCCTCATTCTACAGATGTGGCAACTGAGGATTCCAAAGTAAAACTCAGCCACTGAAAACCCTATAGATCCTTATGGTCCAATTTACAACAGATCCTAGGGAAGGCGCAGGACATTTCAGCATTCTGTTCTGTCCCATGTGGAGCCACCACGAGTCGGAGCTGACTCGAAGGCAGCTAACAGCAACCACAAATGATGTTATACACACGTCATTTTGTATAGTGCAAGTATATCTGTAAGATAAGTTCTTAATGGCAGGCTGCCAACGGTTGCGGGTTGTATTCTCTTCAAGCAGATGTTGAGATGGAGTGTGAGTTGCCAAATGATTATTTGGAACATATGTCCACATAAAAGCTCATATCATCATTATTCATGAGTGCCCAAAAGTGGAAACAATCCAAGCATCCATCAACGTATGTATAAATAAGTAAAACATGTCTGGTCCCTACAACAGAATATTATTCAGCCATAAAAAGGAAGAAAGAGCTGATAGAGGCGAGGCTACCACATGGAAGAAGCTTGAAAACATCGTGCTAAGTGAAAGAAGCCGGTCTCAGCAGACCACATATCATGAGTCCACACGTACGAAATTTCCTTAAGAACTGGTCTAAAATCTATTATGTTCTGCTGGTGGTTGTACAGCTCTGTGAAATTACTACAAATCGTTGATTTGTATACTTTCAATGGGCAAATTATATGGTATGTGAATTACATGTCCATGAAGCCGTTTTTATTGACATATAATTCACATACCAGAGGATCATGCACTGAACCGGGAAGTTGGTTTGAACAGCAAGGTTGGTGGTTCAAATCCAGCAGTGACTTCTCAGAAACCCTAGACAGGGTCATTATGAGTTGGAATCAACTCAACAGCACTTAACAATAACAACAAAGCTGTTTTTTTCAATGTTTTTTTTAGGAGGGCCATGATTTCATAGGACATCCCAGACAAGTAGCCTACTGACATGTTTAGTGCCTCTATTCTACCTCTTAGTTGGTTGTGTAGCACCTGGGGTCTTAAAGTGGAACAGCCATCCAAGGCCTAACAGTTGGTCTCTATTCACCTGGAGCAATAGAGGAAGGAGGGTCAGGACTAGGAGGAGAAAACGGACTGGGTGGTTAACTGCCTCCACGAACAACTGTCTCCTTCGTCTTGAGACCAGAAGGACTGGATGGTGCCAAGCTCCCATGATGGAACATTGTGATCAAAGATTCTGTAGAAGTCTCCTGATCAAAAGGGGAGAGATACAGAACAGAATTTCTAATTCTCATAGGCTCCAGACTTCCTGGAGCCATGAAGACTCCATGAACCCTGAAAGCAATGCCGAGATCATCTATAAACTTTAAACCAAAAATATCACCGGAAGTCTTCCTAAAACCAAACAATAATTTATCTTAACTGCTGACCACACTTCTCTCTGGGTATCAACTGTTTCCCTGAAGGACCATCTGGGAGGCCGTGCTTACCTCATCAAGGCAAAAGACAAATTGGACCAATTTTAATAGATATGGTCTCCTTTCCCTAAGGTCACTATTATCACTGTGATTCTTGTCATTCAAGAATTCCCCAACCACTGGTACTATTTTTGTGTCTAGCAGGTGGATTCCTACTGAACAAGAGTAAGAAGTAAATGTTGAAAGACCACCATAAGGAGTATCTCAAATGTTACCTGAGACATGTTTTGTTTTGTTTTGTTTTTCATCTTGTAAGAATCAAGGAGCTGCAACACCGTTTTGTTGTTTTCCAAAGAAAGCTAACACGATGTAAAGCTGTTTTTAGAATGCTTACTCTAGCGATGCAAGATGGATTGGAAAGGGAAGGCCCAGGAGGCAGGGAGACTAATTTGTAGATTATTGTAGCCACTCAGGCATGGTGGTTGCCATAGAAAGGACAGGAAGGGACAGGAAGAAGGAAGATGGCTGAGTGCACCTGGAGGCTGATTGGATCTGGGAGTAAGTAACTCCTTTGAGTTCAAGCCTAAGAGTGTCGGGAGATTGCTGTATGGTGCCGTGGTATCCCATCATGATACTGACCTCCCACATACTTTCTGCATCTACCCAGCTCCCTTCATCTCAACCAACACCACCACCTTCTCTTACCTGGACAACTCTAACAGTTTTCTTCCTGATTGCCGAACATCCATTCCGGAGGATTCCTAGTCTTGTCACAGCAGCCAGAGGACCTGTCTTCACACTTAAATCAGATCCGATCACTCCAAAGAAGCCCTGTGGTTGCTGTGGGTTAAGCACTGGCCTGCCAACCACAAGGAGAGTGGTTCAAACTCACCAGCCACTCTTGGGAGAAAGTTGAGACTGTGTGCTCCAATAAAGATATACAGTCTTGGCAACTCAAAAGAACCGGTCTACCCTGTCCTATAGGGCCACGAAGACTAGAAGTGACTCAGCGGCAGTGAGTTTGGGGTTCTTGGCGTCCTCCCATTGCTCCTCACGGTCATTATCCACCACTGCCCACCTTCCCAGCATTATTTCTTGTGACTCCCCAATTCTTTCCTTAGATTACATGGCTCCATAAGATAAGTACTGGACTGCTAAACACAGATCAGCAGTTCGAGTCACCAGCCACTCTGCAAGTGAAAGATGAGACTTTCTGCTTCCATAGAAACCAACAGCCTTGGAAACCCTATACAGGGTCGCTATGAGGTAGAATCTATTAGATGATACCCAACAGCAACAACCGTAACAACATGAGTCAGAAACGACTCAACAGCACTTAACTCCTCTCCTTGCTGAACTTTTTAGTTCTCTGAAAGCCGTAAACTTTTTGCCTCGGGGCTTTCACATTTACCTTTGGTTCCACATTCAATATTCCATGGTCTCTGGAGAAACAAAGAAAGAAAGAGAGAGAGAGAGAGTTATTGCCACGTTGATTCTGATTGATGAGGACTGCGTGTATCACAGTAGAACTACGCTTCACAGGCCTTTAAAAAATAACACTTATTGTGTTTCAGTGAAGGATTGCACAGCATAATGGATAATGACGGTGAGGAGTTTAGGTTCCCATTCAACAATTTCTAAACCAGTAGTTCAGTGACATTGGTTATATTCTTCGCAATGTGTGTACATTCTCATGATTTCCATTTTGGTTGTTCTGTTTCCATAAATCTAGTCTCCCTGCCTCCTTATATTCTCATTTTTGTTTTAAAGTCTTTGCTGACCCAGAGAGGCTAGAGGAACAGAAGATACTCCTGAAAGAAACACCAGCAGGGGTAAAAATAAAAATAAAAAACAAAAAGAGCTGTCTGTTTGGCTATTACAAGAACAAGCAAGCTGTTTGTGGAGGAATCATCAAAGCAAGCAATCAAGTCCCTTAAAGATAAACTTCCCTCCAAGGCTAAAACTCAAAGGGAACACACAAGCAGGCATGTAAGCTCGCTGATGACCACATTGGTCCACATTTGAGTGGAAGTAGGAGAAAGTCAGTAATGAAAATGTGGGCTGAGTTCAACCATGTTCCATAGACTCCTGTCAACCTTGAGATGAGAGAGAGAAGAGGAAGGGCTGGTTGTTTGGAGTGTGGGGAGACCTCCCGGGCAGCTCCTTGAGCCCATGGACAAGGACATAGCCATGGAGGGCTAGAGCTGAGAGTAAAACATTCAGTTGATACGCTGTGGGGGAAATGCACAAGAGCACCCAAATTTGTAGAGAGTACCCATTTGACCTAGCTTCGATGGCTTGATGACAAGAGCTAGATTAGAGGAAGATAAAGAAATCTGGTAAAGGAAGCAAGTATAAATTGCTACAATTTGATGAACTTGACCTATACTTGTGGATGTAGTAGCACAAAATATCAACCAAGAGGCAAGGAGTCTTCACATCAAGGATCAAGCCCATTCCCTCGGTATACAGGGTTGATAGGGATGGCCAACTTAAACATTGGCTAACTAAAATGGGTGGGGGGAGGGTGGACAGGCTAAAAAGGCACAAATGAAGTGGCTAGCTTACAAGTTTTCAAGCAGGAGTTTAGTTTCAGAGTGTGTGGAAGAAGGTAGAAGCCCCATGGAATAGTTTTCATCTTGTCTAGATGGTTCTGGTGAAAGGACATGGGGGATAAGATTCTTATGATTCAGTAGTGAGTAATTGTTATCATGACTAATCACAATTGTCACAACTGTAAAGGTTGAAGTTTTGTAACAAAAGTGGGGGAGTAGTTAATCTTACACTCCAGAGACAGAGGACCCTGGGACCATCAAGGGAGAAGAGCATGAGCCGAACATGGGACTCTAACCAGAAAAGTAGCAACACTAGAGATGGAGGCAGAGATGAGGACATGGAGAAAGAAAGCAGCTGAGGACTCTAGACTCATGGAAAGAGAAAGACTGAGTGCTGGCAGCCATGAGGCAGGCTTGCAGAAGGTGTCTTTTAGTTGTTTAAATTTTTATGTATTCCTGGGTGTTTTTGTGTACATCAAAAACAAACAAGAAAACAAAAAACAAAGGGGATAGAATCAAATGCTATAGAATGATGACACATGGAATGGATTGTAATCACTGCAATGAAACAGTATATGATAGGATGAGTATAAAACCAAAGTTCTCCCATGTAAACTATCACTCAATTCATAATAAAACTTGAAAAAAAAAATCTTTGCTGAGAGTTTGCTCTCCTATAGGTGATTTTATTTATTTATTTTATGGAACACAGTACTTATAAGGAGCTCTGGTATAGTAGTGGCTATGAGTCAGGCTGTTAATCTCACGCTCAGCAGTTCAAAACTACCAGCTGTTCTGCGGGAGAAAGATGAAGCTTTCTGCTCCCGTGAAGATTTACAGCCTTGGAAACCCTGTACAGAGTCGCTGTGAGTTGAAACGGACTCAACGGCACATAACCACCACCACCACCACCACCCACAGTACTTATGGGTGATAGTCATTATTTTGTGAGCCAATCTATTATTTAGTTGTGAGGTGACTACAAGGTTTTAATGACTGTTTTTTCATAAGCAAATCACCGGGACTTTCTTCCAAAGAGCCTCTGGTGGGCTCAAACCTCCAAACTTTCTGTCAGTAGCCAAGCACATCTTCTGTTTGTATCACCCAAGCCCCCCTCCAATCAGCACATAGATGTTGTTCTCTCTCCAAACCATACACTACAGGACCCCTTTGTCTAATGTGCAGGCAGGCATGGTAGGGGCCAATGGTGGCTCTGAATTCGCTGCTCTGGAGAGTTGCCAATCGCTCTTGACACCATACTCTGCATTCACGGTCAAGCCCATTGGATTGTAGATGAGCAATGACCCACAGTGATAGCCAGGAAGACGGCCAAAGGAGATGGCTGAGTCAAGCCATTCCCCGTTCCCACTCAAAGCTTGTTGGCCTCACTCCATCTGTCCATCTCTAAACCATCAGGAGGGATTTCCTAATCAGGTTCCAGGGGCTTTAAGATTTATGTCAAGGGGCCTCGATTTATTGAATTAATGCTGTGGAGCAGAACTGTAGCTGTTAAACAGTGTGGGGATCTGGATTTACAGCAATGTAACTAATAAGGCTATTAACACAAACGGAGCCTGCCGCTGGCATTTATAACACCATAAATCTCTCTACCCACTGGAAGTATTTATGGTGTAGAATGCACTCAGAGTCCCCTGCCCTTTGCTGTGTGCTCTGTGCTGAGGATTTAGTTAGGAGGATGTGTCCCCCAGTAAAAGGACTAGGGTCAGTTGCAGGGACATAAAGGACTGAGCTGGGATGATCTCAGTTTCAATTCCTTCTGTCAACTTGAAACACGGGCCATGCCATGGGTAGATTTAGATTTTGCTGTAATTATTACTTACGTATTTATCTCCCATTTGTGGAGCACTTACCAAGTGCGAAGCCCTTGGAAACGTGTTGACTGAATTTCCCTGGAGTGAAACTCTTCCCTTCAGCGTGTGTGTGTGTGTGTGTGTGTGTGTGTGTGTATTCGATGTGTGTGCCTCTGTGTTGCGTGGGCCTGAGTGGTTCCTAATTTCTGTCTTGAGCTCCCAAATCTTCTGAAGCAGAAAATTTAATTTTGTCACTTCCAAGTAAACTCAATCCCTTTGGTAATTTTTATTTTTCTCATTGATTTCAGATAGAACCAAGTTAGATTCTGAATGTTCGACTCCTTTCCTTTTAGTGAGGAAGATGCCAAGATTGAGGGTGGAGGGGTGATACACATGGGCATCCCCTTGCTCCGTGGATACTGTTATTGTTGTTAAGTGCCGTCGAGTTGGTTCCAACCCACAGCAACCCTGTATAGGGTTTCCAAGGAGCAGCTGGTAAGCTTGAACCACCAACCTTGCAGTTCAAACAGCTTTACAGTCTGGCAAACTAACCCACAGCGCCACACCAGGACTCCGTGGGTACCTCAGTGAATAAAGCCATTCAGGATTCTTGCCCCTGGCTTGCTTCTATCTCCATAACTTTGGGTACATTTGTGACGGTTTTCTTAGCATAAATTCCTAGAAAAGAAATTGCAGGGTTGGAGGCTATGCAATGGTTTAAAGCTTTTGATAAATTTTACCAAATTTCTTTCCATGAAGCTTGTGTGAGTTTACTCTCCCACATCATTGTATGAGTGTGCCTATTTCTTCCCATTTGTACTCTCACTGGGTGCTATCGCTTTTTAAAAATATTTTTCCATCTATAAGAAGAGAAATGGTATCTCAAGGTGAATTTCGTTTGCATTTTTGTTTTATTACCAGTGAGGTTCAATCTGTCATCGATTGAGCAACTGCTCTGAGTTAAGCACAGACAAAAGGAGTTGTGGCCAATTGCAGAAGCGGTAACACAGACAAGCTTATTTCTCAAAACAAGGACCACACATTAACCGAAGCCTAAGTGATATCATTTGT
This sequence comes from Chrysochloris asiatica, assembly GCF_000296735.1. Taxonomy (NCBI): domain Eukaryota; kingdom Metazoa; phylum Chordata; class Mammalia; order Afrosoricida; family Chrysochloridae; genus Chrysochloris; species Chrysochloris asiatica. Next base: position 9,145,452 of record NW_006408596.1, read on the forward strand.
TGGTACAGAATTAGGTGCTAAAGAAGGTCAAGGTCGAGGTCAAAAGGTAATGGCTCAGTGTCTGTCTTGGAACTGAAAGGAAGACCTCAAGAAGGAGATGCCATGTAAGGCCTGAACAATGGAAAGGATTCCTTGTGTCACCAACACCCCAACCCCTATCAGCTGTTTCTATCCTTCTCCAAATGCTCCAAAACCCTTCTCACCTCCTAGCCTGTTTCCTCAGCCCCTCCTCTTCACCTTGCTAATTGCTCCCCAACATTCAGGTTATCTATTCTTCAGGAGAAGCCTCTCAGACCCCACACAAACTCAGGTTTCCAGTTAAATGCTCTCACTCTATCCTGTGCTGGTCCTCAAAAGTGGGCATCACAGCAGGTGTTGTCTGTAATAACTCATTTCCTGTCCTGTCTCTCTCACCAGACTGTAAGTACTGTGAGGGCCAGGATTCTGTCTTGCTTCACTCTGTGTTCCCAGGACCTAACACGAAATCTGATTCATGATAGTCCTGTCAATAGTCAACCATTGCTTTGCAGTTCTAACTCCCATCACCTCGCTAGTCTGCTTTGCACTGCTGCAACTAGAACTCTGTCAATGGCATCTCTCCTTTGCCAGCTGGATTCATGTATTGGTGCTGTCGGTATTCGGAGACCTGAACACTGGAGAAGGGAGAATGGACTTGCTGCATCCTATTTGCTTCCTGTCCCTTTAAGCATCTCCTTGGCAAAGCAATGACCCTTCACACTCAACGGCAATAAGTGCTTCCAGCTCTCCGAGCATGATTCTATCTATGTGTCCTATCACAGACAGCTCCAGCACGGGTCCTTTCTCTTAGCCTCCAAGTCTGGCAGACCTCATGCTCTTCCCTTGGTTCCCCAGCTATCAGGCTGTGGCTGCTTCCTTCGGTTATTATACCCGGGATATCTCATTGCTTCCTTTTGCCCATCCAGGACCCTATATTAAATTCTCCCCATCCAATTACCTAGAGTAGTCTCTGTCTTTCTAAATGGCAGATATTCAATTCAAATGTTATAGACTTCTGGGGCCATTTTGTGGTTAGAAAACAGCATGTACAACTCCAGTGAGCCCTGAGTGATCATCTGTATACTGGGCCGTGTGCTGGAGGTCCAGAGGTGAAATCGACACAGAATATTCCTGAAAACATTCCAGAAGTGTCTTCTGAGGGGGTCAAATCTCCTTCTTCTCCCCCATTCCTAACTCAGGAGGCTCTTGAAGAAGAACAATTGAAGATAAAGGCCACTTCTGCTGTGTACTGTGAAGTGATTTTCAGTGAAGGCACCAGTGAAATTAGAATTCTTCCTTACTCAGGAATGGCTTTGCAAGAAGTTTCATATTTTGGGAGGGCCCTGGTCTAATGCTAACACCCCTCCCTCTAGTTATTTTGCAGATCCAATGCCACTACCCATTTACAAATGCCCCTTTGGGAGTATCTACCCTCGCTAACCACTGTGAGCTAACCCACTGAGGGGACACACCCCGGAAATGAAAAACGGGCTCATTATTTCTGGCATCACCATCCCCAGCAGAGAAAACTTTAATAACTGTAGTCCATAGTGTAGTTCTGCATGAGACTGGCAAATTAACCAAGACAGCCAACGGAATACAATCCAGCAGAGGGCATGATGGGGCGGATGACTGGGAGGGTGGTGGGCAAAGAGACGAGGCAGCTGGGAATCTAATTAGCTAGGGCTTCTCCTTTCTGAGCTGTTCAGCTCCAAGCTGCCTCCTGACTCATGACACATTGAAAATGAAATCATTAGGAAGCACATAAACACAGTCCCTTGTTAGAAATGGATCCCCAGCAGGCTTAATTGGAAGACAAGAAATGGGGAGGGGGTGCACGGGAAGAAAGGGAGAGAGATGGTGGGAGGCAGTTGATTGTGGGCCCCCTGCACACATGGTAGCTTGCTAAAGTGGGTATTTTTGAAGCAATTGAGGTTTCCTCCACTTCTCTGCCTTCATTCCTCTCCACCTACTTATGAATGGTAGAGCATCAGTTCTCAGCAAGGAAGGCTGACATACTCTCGTGTACAGAAATTAGTTATAAAAGGTGGTAAAAGCCAACACAATGTGGTAAAAGTTATAAACAGTCTTAAAAATACCAAATCCTGGCTGCTGTCTTGATTTTCCTTCAATTCTTTTTTTTAAAAAATTAAAATAGATTCGAGTTGCGTCTCTAATATTATCATTCTGTGGCACTTACATTCCAACATTCTGTCTTCCATTGGAGCGAAGACAAACCAGCTATCAGATACGGCTCACAATACCATCAATCTCATCTCCCAACCCATTTCTGTTTGTTCTTTACTTTCTATTCCCTTCTCCCTTTGACTTAAAAAAAAATGTGTTTTGGCCTTTGAGATCCACACAGCATAGGGATAGTGACAAGGAGCTTTGAAGTCAGATAGAACTGAGTTCTAATCCATCTTTGGACGTTCAGTAGGTCTGGGATATTAAGCAAGTAAGTGAACCTCTCTGAGTTTCAGTCTTCCTCCCTTCTTCAGCCAGTCATTGGCCTCTCAGCATGTGGACTCTGAGCTGTGCTGAAAAACTAGGACCCTAATGCCTGGGCCAGCAGCCTCACACATTTGTTGTGGAGACCTAGAGAGATAAAGGATACAGAGGTTCTTTGTAAGTATGAATCACTACATGCAGAGATACTTCTATGGCCTAGGCTAATTGCAAATATTATGTGCATTTCATTGATCATCTATGACTGCCTCCCTGCTGATCCCAGATGGGAGATCTGGCTACAGTGGATGAGTGACAGAACCTCTTGATTGCCTACCTACCAGACATTCACCCTTCCCTCCTTTCCAGCACAACACCTATTTGACCAGCATTCCCAACAACCTAGTGCTTGAAGTAAGATTGTACCCCTCACAGCCCTAGGGGAGGGGTGAATCTTGATAATCTAAGCCAATCAGAGTAATTCCATGATTGGCTGGAATCATGGGCATATGGCACAATTTGACCAATGAAACATGTAGGAAGTCTGCTAGGGGCTTCTGGGAACTCTACCTCTTGTTCTTCAAAAGTCTGTGTCTTTGGACAATGTTGATTTCTGATACTTGGAACTGCTGTAGCCATCTTGTAAGTGTGAAGGAACAAGCCTAGGAATCAAAGCTAGCCAGGGAGACTTTGAGACTCTCAATGTCGTTGAGCCTTGGAATGAGTCCTGGAGCAGCCATACCTTGAGATAGTTTGATATTCTGGTGACAATTCATCCTGCATTGCCTGGAATGGTCCTAGCTTACACTCCTTCCAGTATACTGCCTGATGTGGCATTTGTTCTGAACAAAAGTTTCTTGGTTTAGATGATACATTTAAAGTCTCCCTACTGGTAACAGGAAGTCTTGATTGTCACTGCAGGATAATGCATTGGACCACAAGATTGGTTTGAACTGCAAGTTTGGTGGTTCAAATCCACCAACTGCTACTTAGAAACCCTACACAGCATCGCTATGAGTCTGAACTGACTGAGCAGAACTTAACAATGACCTATAATAAGTACCCTTACTATTTAAGCAATTTTGAGTTAGGCTTATTTTACACAGTCAAATATTTTAATACAATGTGGATACATACATATGCAGGCTTAGTCACAAAGATAAGCACATACATGAGTGTCCTAACACCTAGAGTGAATGCCTCATAGTAACTTTAAAGTTTTCTGTGCTTTCTCTTCTTCCTTCCTTTGTAAACATCATTGTTGTGGAAACACAAAGAACATGATAGAGAAACAAGAGTGGCATTACAATCTTAGAAATCATCTTCTCCCCAATGTCTCAGGAATCTTGAAGGTAGAAAGAGCTGAGTGCATTTCCTGGACCTACATACTATGCAGGAGAGCTTCAAAAAGTTCATGGAAAAATTCCATTGTCTTTTTATCCTGTTTTTCCACAGACATTTTGAAGCTCCCTCATATTTTCTCTAGTGTCTCAAGCAGCAAAACCCAGACCCCGCTGCAAGCTATAACTCTTCAATGTTCCCCAAAGTCACAGGTCCACTGTCCAGAGATGCAGCTATAATGTTCTGACACTCTCCTTCATCCGCCCTTTCCCCAGTCTCTTCATTTTAATGGCTTCAATTTGCCAATTTGCCAGCTCTCTTCCCTTCCAACATGCTCAGCAGGGCAGGGATTGCTTGGTCACTGTCACCAAGAAAACGGAGCAGTATGCTGATGTCGCGTGTCGAACAAGTGCCCCATTAGGTTTTCTATCATCTGGTGAGCCTGGTCCATTAGTGTGAATGATTTGACACAAGGTTTCAAGGTAAACCTGGCAGGCAGACGTTTCATGTGAAAACAAAGGCAAGTTAGAACATTCTTGCCTGCCCAGTCTGAAAATGGTCCTTGCAGGTAAACTATCTTATATTCTGATGCCTGATGTGGCACTGTAGGATCAGCACTGGACTATGAACCACAAGGTCAGTAGTTCAAATCCACCAGCTGCTCTTAGAAACCCTATACAGGGTCACTATGAGTTGGAACCAAGTGTTTAAACCCAACCTCTTACCATCCCAAGGTCAGACATATCTGAATTTGGAGATTAAAATCAAGTAACTTAGAAGACACAGATATTACTACCCCTCTTCCAAATCCCTGAAATGGGTACGTTTCTATGTTGACATCAGAAGTCTTGAAAATGTTCATTCTAAACAAATCAATGAGCTAAACTAGTAAAAAATTATTTGTCTTGAGCACTGTGCTGTTGTTTTTTTAAAGCTCCCATAACCCCTGTTTATTACAAAGGAGAACCCTCCTCCATGTGGTGGGCTCATCAGTAGAATTTCTGATAGTTAGCACGGACACCTGGGCCCCCAAACTTCTTGGATTCCTAGTGAAAGGGATCAGCTACCAGCAGGGTCCAATTGTACTAGATGAGGAGGTCTTTGATCTCTTTCTTAGAACCCTCATCTACTTATTTCTGGTAATAGGCAACTGAAGCTTTGGAGATGGACTAGCAGGCTGTATAAATCTGGGCCACATGGCCACCCCCTTTCACAGGAATGTCCACACCTGTGAACCGCTCTTTGCCCAGATATAGAACAGGGTCCAGTAGCTTGTATTAAAACGTGCGTGGCTTAAGCATCTCCAAGCATTGCCCCGTTTGCAGTGCGCAATGGCTGTGGTGGTGTTCTTGCATTTGAAGACTTGTATGAACTGCAGCAGACCCTCGTACTGGTGGCTTAGATGAGAGGTCCTCACTGCACAGTGCAGCAACCAGAAGAGGAAGGCATTATGTTCTTTTAAGATGTATCTATATAGAATCAAAGTGACAGCAACAACTCAAAAGAATATATAGGAACCCTAGTGGGCCATGAGTCTAGGTTACTGGGGAAGGAACAACTTAGAATAGGTGGGTGAGGATGGTTGTGCAACTCAAAGAATGTAATCAATGTTACTGAAACAGTCAAAATAGTGTAAGTTTTGCACTGCATATTCACAACAATTTTTTTTTTTTTTTTTTACATGTTCATACCCTTTGAAATAGTCATTAATGCTGTTCACATAGTATTTCTGGTTCACTGTCTGGCAGGAACGTGGTAGAATTGAACTTCATAGTCTCCTAGTTGTTGGCAGTCTAACTGGTCTGGCCAATGAGTTGTAACAGAGAGAGACTGTATAATGCAACTTTCAGGCCAAAGAATCCAACTGTCAATATAACCCCCTGCAGAGAGCCGCTTCCTTCTGCCATGTGACCACCAGTGTTGAAGGTCATAGCAGCTCCATCGGCTTAGTTTCCAGCATGACAGGACATAAAGCACAAGCCTGCTGGACATGCAGGGGAAGTGAGAAGCACAAATGTGTTGGTTGAAGATTCTGTTAGTTACATTGAGACTAATACACTCTTTGACCTAGCATGGCCATTTCTAGAATTACATCTGAATGAAACACTTCTATACATTGATGCATGCTGATGGATATTAATCACAAAATTACTTGGGACACCAAACCTGATCCATTGCCGTAGAGTCAATTCTGACTCACAGTTACTCTATGGGATAGATAAGAACTGTCCCATAGGGTTTTCAAAATTTATGGAAGCTGATTTTCTTATCTTTCTTCTGCATAGTGGTGGATTTGAACTGCCAACATTTGGGTTAGTAGCCAGGTAGTTTCCCACTGTGCCACTAGGGATCCTTGCTTAGGACACACATAAAAAACATATGGTAAGTGAACAAACAAGATGGCGGAGAGGGTGGAAGTGCAGTGAGGAGCTCTGTCAGCAACAACACAGAATACTGGACCAAGCAGACTCAGGGGATAGTGCCAGAACTCTGAACCACATATAAAGGAATGTTTAGAATGTTGGAAGGCTTACAGCTAGGGGAGCTTGTAGCAGAAGCAAGAAATCCATTGCTTTCTAATCCAAGACACTTAGCTCATCTTGGGAGAGACCTAGTGGAGGAAGAATCAGAGCAGCCATGGACACCTGACAGAACTGTGGAGATAAATAAAAGTGTGGTCATTCTTTTTTTTTTTTTTTTTTTT